>NC_041383.1:444970787-445009669 GCF_002162155.2 Triticum dicoccoides | reverse complement strand
CACCTCCAGATCCATCTCTCCCTGGCCCGGTATCCTCTGAGACAACACTTCAGTGTCATCCGCGGGCCGGGGAGTGGAGGCCGTCGGGAGTGAATAGTTGTTCATCTCCGACGAGCTCAAGGACCCATCCGAGGAGGATAAGTCGATGTGGGCTTTGTATGGACTGCACAAACATATCTTGACATAATAAGAAGCCATAGAGCTAAAACATGCAAGAAGTATTATGACATCGGAATACTTACGACTTCGCTAGGGGCTTGGCCCTGGGTAGCCACTCCTCCTCGCTGTAGGCGGCGGTTGTGGAGTGGTCCGGAGGGAGGGTCCTTCCCTTCTTGGACCCTTCGGCCTCCCTAGAAGGGGCGGCCTTCCTTTTCTTCTCCCCCTCGGTTTGGGGGAGAGGGTTTTCCTCTTCCTCCTCCTCATTATCGTTGGAGGAGTGCGCCTCGGTGTCTTTGGACGATGAGTCTGACACCACCTTGCGTCAGAGACTTTTCTTGGTCCACGTGGCCTTCTTCTTGGCCTTCTTCTCCGGCACCTCATAGGGCGCCAAAACAAACATCTCCGTCAGGAGAGCGGTTGCTGGATCTTTAGGCAACGGAGCTGGACATTCGATCTGCTCCGCCGTTGCCACATACTCCTGTTAAATCAGTACAGTGGCTTAAGTTCCTCCCACGAATATACTGAGGAAAGGCACATCTTGCGAAATGTAGAGTGCTTACCGAGTTGGCGTGGCGCTTGGAGCTGAGTCCGCGGTCCACAGTGGTGGGAGGAGGAACTTCGCTGGCCTTGAACAACACCTTCCAGACGTCTTTGTGTGTCGTGTCAAAGAGCTCTTGCAGTGTCGGGTGTTGGGCCGCGTCGAACTCCCACAGGTTGAATGCCCATCTTTGACACGGGAGGATCTGGTGAAATAGCATGACCTGGACCACGTTGACAAGCTTGATCTTCTTGGTTATCATATTTTTGACGCAGTTCTGGAGTCCGGTCAGCTCCGCGGACGCACCCCAGGCTAGGCCCTTCTTCTTCCAGGAGGTGAGCCGCATGGGGATGCCAGATCGGAATTCGGGGGCCGCCACCCAGTTGGCGTCACGCGGCTCGGTGATGTAGAACCACCTCGATTGCCACCCCTTCACGGTCTCCATGTAGGAGCCTTCGAGCCAGGTGACGTTGGGCATCTTGCCCACCATGGCGCCTCCGCACTCCGCATGCTGACCGACCGCAATCTTTGGCTTCACGTTGAAGATCTTCAGCCACAGGCCGAAGTGGGGCCTTATGCGGAGGAAAGCCTCGCACACGACGATAAACGCCAAGATGTTGAGGATGAAATCGGGGGCCAGATCATGAAAATCCAGCCCGTAATAGAACATGAGCCCGCGGACAAATGGGTGGAGGGGGAATCCCAGTCCATGGACGAACTGGGCGAGGAACACAACCCTCTCGTGGGGTCCCGGAGTCGGAATGATCTGCCCTACGTCCGGGAGCCGATGTGTGATGTCTGCGGCCAAGTATCCGGCCGCCCGGAGCTTCGTAATGTCCTCCTCCATGATGGAGGAGGCCATCCACTTGCCTCCCGTTCCGGACATGTTTGGCTATACAGAGAAGGTGAGAACTGGGGCGCTGGAGCCCGAGCGTGCGAGAATGGATGAGCGAAGAAGGAAGAAGGCATGGGTGAAAAAGGAGAATCCCTATCTCTTTATAAAGGCGATAGAAATTGTGCGCCTCCCCACTTGCCTATTAAAACCGCTTATTTCCCAAGCGCCACGATTGATGGCGCAGTTGGGTTACCCATACTCTTATTGATGAGAATCCCATGATAAGGGGACATGATCTCTGCTTCCACAAGACATGTCAAGGAAACCGCCTCGCATTACATGCAGTAGCTGGTTGTGAAAAATGGTTTGAATAATGACCGGACCGTAGCGTGATGTCATAAAAAGCTGTCAGCAGATTAGACTTGTGGAATATTGTACTCTCTGTGGTGGTATGTGGAATTTGTTTTGCAGAGCCGGACATGATGCTTGTGTTTGAAATCTTCTATGGAGTATTCGGAGAAGAACCTGCCTTGCAATGCCGAAGACAATCTGCATGCCGGACTCATCATCATTGAAGCCTGGTTTAGGGGCTACTGAGGGAGTCCTGGATTAAGGGGTCCTCGGACAGCCGGACTATATACTTTGGCCGGACTGTTGGACTATGAAGATACAAGATTGAAGACTTTGTCACGTGTCCGGATGGGACTCTCCTTTACGTGGAAGGCAAGCTTGGCAATTCGGATATGTAGATTTCCTTCTCTGTAGCCGACTCTATGTAACCCTAGCCCCCTCCGGTATCTATATAAACCAGAGGGTTTAGTCCATAGGACAACAACAATCACAATCATAGGCTGGCTTCTAGGGTTTAGCCTCTTCGATCTCGTGGTAGATCAACTCTTGTAATATTCATATTATCAAGATCAATCAAGCAGGAAGTAGGGTATTACCTCCATCGAGAGGGCCCGAACCTGGGTAAAACATCGTGTCCCCTGCCTCCTATTACCATTAGCCTTAGATGCACAGTTCGGGACCCCCTACCCGAGATCCACCGGTTTTGACACCGACACCACCCTAGCCCTGAACCTCGGGAGGCTAAGGAGGTCCGGGGGGCTCATGAGGATCCATCGCCATCTCTGCCTGGATCGCCTGGCACCTGGCCTCCTGAGCTGCCAGGACACCCTGCATGTGCCGCTGGGATGCGACAGCCGCGTTCAGCAAACTGAAGGGCGTGCGAACGTAGTTGTGAGGGGGACCCTCGCATCGGCCAACACGGGACGGCCAGAAGAGCTCCTGAGACGCGGCCCTGTTGAGCCCAGGGATGTTGATGCAGATGCACAGCTCCCCGTCCTTGCCTGGGCGCCGGGTGGTGGGCGGTGATGGCCCCGCATAGCTCTTGCCTCATGGATCTCCTAGATTGCCTTGGTGATGAACTCCTGAACGCCTGATGCCTCGCGCCCTGCACTTTCTTCGCAGAAATGAGCATTGAAGCACGCCTCCACATGGTGCCTGAGCACCTCCCTCAGGACGTTGTCCAGGTCAGAGGCCCTCCAGAGGAGAGCCCCCAAGCCCATCCTGAGAGGGGCGCTGGGTGTGCCTTCCTATGCGAGAGGGGAGGGCGCCCCGTCCGTGGATGCAAGGCTTGAGGCGACACCGCCGGACGCCCCACCCTCCTGAGATCCTTGGTAGAGCAACTGCTTCTTCTTCTTGGGAACAGCCTCTGGAGGGTAGGGAGCACCCTCATGAAAGGATGGAGAAGAGGTGTCTAGAGGGGGGTGAATAGACTCAACCAAGAAAATTAGCAATTTTTAAGTTATTCAAGTTGAGGTGGAGTTTAAGTACAAGTTTAAACATTCACAGTACATGTCAAGCAAGCATGACAAGAGTATATGAGCAGCGGAAAGTAAATCATGAAAATTGCAAGAACGTAAAGGGATGGGATTGGAGAGTGCAAACGCAATTGGAGACACGAAGATTTTTTATTCGTGGTTCCGATAGGTGGTGCTATCGTACATCCATGTTGATGGAGAATTCAACCCACGAAGGGTAACGGCTGCGTGAGTCCATGGCGGGCTCCATCCATGAAGGGTCTACGAAGAAGCAACCTTGTCTATTCCACCATGGCCATCACCCACGAAGGACTAGCCTCACTAGGGTAGATCTTCACGAAGCAGGCAATCTCCTTGCCCGTACAAACTTCTTGGTTCAACTCCACGATCTTGACGGAGGCTCCCAAGTGACACCTAACCAATCTAGGAGACACCACTCTCCAAAAGGTAATAGATGGTGTGTTGATGATGAACTCCTTGCTCTTGTGCTTCAAATGATAGTCTCCCCAACACTCAACTCTCTCTCATAGGATTGGATTTGGTGGAAATATGATTTGAGTGGAAAGTAACTTGGGGAAGGCTAGAGATCAAGATTTATGTGGTTGGAATGGAATATCTTGACCTCAACACATGAGTAGGTGGTTCTCTCTCAGAAAATGAATGCTGGAAGTGTAGGCATGTTCTGATGGCTTTCTCCATGAATGAAGAGAGGGTGGAGGGGTATATATAGCCTCCACACAAAATCTAACTGTTACACACAATTTACCAAACTCGGTGAGACCGAATCAGAAAACTCGGTCAGACCGATTTAGTTCATAATTTGACCGTTAGGCATTTCGGTGGGACTGATACGATCAACTCGTTAGGACCGATGTGCTAGGGTTAGGGTAAAACCTCATCTCGGTTTGACCGATTACACAAACTCGGTGGGACCGATTTTGGTAATAAGGGAAACAGAGAGTTGGTCAGGCAAACTCGGTGAGACCGATTGCATATCTCGGTGAGTCTGAAATTATTGCAATAGGCAACAGAGTGTTTGCCAGCCCATCTCTGTGAGACTGAGATCCCATCGGTGAGACTGAATTGATTAGGGTTTCTGGCAGTGGCTATGTCAAGTGAACTCGGTGGTGCCGGATAGATCAAATCGGTGGGGCCGAGTTTGAATTTTGGTATGGGACATATGTGGATATGAGAAAGTGGTTGAGGGCTTTGGAGCATATCACTAAGCACTTTGAGCAAGCAAGCCATTAAGCAACACCTCATCCCCTTTTAATATATTGGCTTTCCTATGGACTCAATGTGATCTTGGATCACTGAAATAGAAAATGTAGAGTCCTGAGCGTTGAGCTTGAGCCAATCCTTTGTCCTTAGCACCTTGAAGGGGTTCCACATCCTCTTGTCCATGCCACTCCACTGTTGGACTTATCTGAAATATACTAGATAAAAGTATTGGTCCAACAAGAGATATGTTGACATTAATTACCAAAATCACCCAGGGAGCACTTGTGCTTTCACCTCGTCGTCTGGGTTCTCGACTGCTGCAGCCTTGTAGGCGCGCTCGAGAGAGCACACCGCATCCTTTTCTTCACAGGCGACCGTGATGATGCCGCAGTTTCCTGGCATCGTCAAGATGTTGTAGCCATGGTGGGTCACCGCCATGGATTTGGCCAGGGTCGGGTACGCAAGGATGGTGTTGTACGAGAGACTGATGTTGGCGACGTCGAAGTCGATGAGATCGGTGCGGTAGTTGTCGCATTTGCCGAAGGTGATAGGGAGGCGGACCTGCCCTAACGGGGTGGTGGAGCCGTCGGTCACTCCTGAGAAAGGCTTGGTAGGCTGAAGCGGGTGGTATGGCACTTGGAGCCCGTTGAACGTCTGGGAACAGAGAACATTGAGCCCTCCGCCACCATCAATGAGTGTCTTGGTGACGAGTACGTTGCTGATGATGGGCGAGAAGAGCATTGGGAGCGCACCGGCTGTGGCCGCGCACTTGAGCTTGTCGGAGGAGTCGAAGGTGATGGCGTACTTGGACCAACTAAGTAGGCGCATTGCCTCAAGCTTGGGGAGGGTTGCGTTCACCTCACACGTGAGCTGCTTGAAGTTGCGATGGAAGGCTGGGGCCTGGGAGCCGCCGAAGATGCAAGCGATGGCACGAGGCTCCTAGAAGCCCCCAGTCCCCTCGTCCTAGTGGTGGTCCTTGTTCCTTCTTGGTGGCGGCGGCATCGGGGGAGGACCAGCATTGCCCTGAGGATAGTCCTCGCGAGGATGATCCCTCTAGGCGCCCTCACGAGGCTGGCCCTACCAGCGTTCCTCCCGAGGCTGGTCGCGCCACTTCTGACGATGGTCATGGCCGTCCTAGCGTCCTCCACCTCGGCCTCCTCCGTGACCGTAGCCTCGATCGTTGCGCTCGGGGCGATGACCGAGGCGCCCGTTGCGGATGGCCCTAAGCTCATGGCAGTCACTGGTGTTGTGGCTATGCACGTCGTGGAGGACACAGAATGGGTGGCTGCCCTTGGATTACTCTGGGTGATCGCAATCGCACTTCATCTCTGGCTCGGCCACGAGTACGGCCGGTCCCTTGCGCTTCACATCCATGGCCTTGGCCTTCTTGTTTTCTGGGTCTGTGTCAGGGAGCTCGAGGAGGGAGAGGCGTCCCTCCTCAGCTCTCGCACACTTGGTTGCCATGTTGAACATCTCCAGGGCCGTGCACAGGTCTTTGTGTATGGCGAGCTCCTCCTTCATATTGACGTCGCGGACGCCAGCAGTGAACGCCGAGATGATGGCTTCGTTTGACACCTTAGGGATCTTGAGGCGAACGCTATTGAAGCGCTGGATGTACTTATGTAGGGTCGCTCCTAGCTACTGCTTGATGCGTTGCAGGTCACCCGCGGCCAGCAGGCGGTCGCTAGTGCCCTGGAAATTAGTGATGAAGCGCTCCCGCATTTCGTCCCAGGAGGAGATTGATCCTGCAGGGAGGTTTAGGAGCCATGAGCGCGCGCCGTCCTTGAGGGCCATGGGGAACCAATTCGCCATGACCTTCTCATCGCCGTTGGCCGCCTTGATGCTCAGCTCGTAGAGCTATAGAAACTCAGCACGGTCGGTGGTGCCGTCGTAGCGTGCAGGCAGGTCGGGCTTGAACTTCCCTGGCCATACAATGCTGCGCAGCTCCGGAGTGAATGTGCGGCACCCTGCTGTGGTCATGAAAGCTCGCCGTGGAGGCAGAGCCTGGTCTTGGCTCTCGCGCACCGCCACCACAGGCGGTGTGTGGTTTTGACGTGACCGTGTCGGGAGCGCACGTGCATCTTGTGGACGCTGCACCACCTGGCAGCTTGCCTCATCGCGCGCGGGCACCCGACACTATGGATCACGCCGAGGGGCCTCCTGCCTTGGCTCGATGATGGCGTCCTGCCTGGGCGGTGAATGAGGCGCCCTGTGAGCCACGTCTCCTACAACAGGCAGTGGTTGAGGTAGCGAGCGGGACGGTGCATCAGAATCTCCAGCAATGCTGACGAGCTCGGCAATGCGGTTGAGACAGTCCTCCAAGAGTTCGTCGACCGGGCGGTAGTGCGAGAGCTCGCGTGCCATGACTAGCACAGCCTGCGCGTTCGTCGGGCCACAATGAGCCTGGCAGGACTAAGCAACCGGAGTGAACGACGGAGTAGTGGTGCGCCCATCATGGTGCACAGAAGGATGCATCAAAGAGGCTTGTTTCTTGTGGCCCGCAGGGCACATGGCAGCGTTCTCCGCCAGCGATGGGAGTCGGTGAGGGCAGTCGTTGCCCGTCGGTGCTGTCTGAGCAACACGGGCATCGATGGTGGCCCGGTGCTTAGAGCAAGCTCGGCGAACGTCAGCCGTGGATACGGTGGAGAGATGGCGAATCGACCGACGGAAGAGAGGCTCCGATGCACCCTAACTGGCACGCCAAATGTCAGATTACGGGTTCCGCAAACCTTTGAGAGGTTCGAACTCTGGGGTGCATGCCAAGATCTCAACCTCTGTCTGCCTACTCGCCAATCTCACAGCCTAGCACGACGAACTCAAAGGAAAGGGGACACAACAGTTTACCCAGGTTCGGGCCACCTTGCAGTGTAAAACCCTGCTCCTGCTTTGTGGTAAATTTGCCTCGAGGGGCTGAGGATGAACTAGTACAGTGGTGAACAACCTCAGGAGGTGTGTTCTTGAGCTCAAGTGAGATGGTGAGGGTGGAATGGGTTTGGTCCCTCCCCCCATGGTGGTGGCTAGGTCCTATTTATAGTGGCCTTGATCCCCTTCCCAAATGAAGGCGGGAAGGGATCCCACAATGGCCAAATTTGAAGGGAGACAACTTGTACATCTTATCCTGACAAAACTGGTCTTCGCCTGCAAAAAGCCTCTGGTCGAGACGCCATGGTGGGCTTAGTGATGACCTTTGTCCTGCCGTCCGGGCGGTCTTGGTCTTGTTGCACGGGAATGGAAACCTTTGGCTACTTCCTCAGGACTCCGAGCCTGTTGCTTGCCTCCTTTGCACCAAAGAGGAAACTGGTACACTGCGCACGCTGGCGCCCGCCTGGCCTTGATCATCATGGCTCACATCACCCAATCCTCATGAGGTGAGCCTTGCATAGGAATCTCTGCTCCTCGGAAGCCATCCTAAGGAGACTACTCCCCTTAGAGGTCCTGGTGTCGTACACTGTCGGTGTCAAAACCGGCAGATCTCGGGTAGGGGGTCCCGAACTCTACATCTAAGGATCAAAGGTAACAGGAGGCAAGGGACACAATGTTTACCCAGGTTTGGGCCCTCTTAATGGAGGTTATACCCTACTTCCTGCTTGATTGACTTTGATGAGTATAGGGGTTACAAGAGTTGATCTACCTCGAGATCGTAATGGCTAAACCCTAGGTGTCTAGCCTGTATGATTATGATTGCCCTACAGACTAAACCCTCCGATTTATATAGACACCGGAGGGACCTAGGGTTGTACAGAGTCGGTTTACAGAGAAAGGAAGGTGCATGATCCGAACGCTAAGCTTGCCACCCACGCAAAGGAGAGCCCCATCCGGACACGGGGAAAGGTCTTTAATCTCATATCTTCACAGCCCATTAGTCCAGCCCATATCACATAGCCCGGACGCTCGAGGACCCCTTAGTCCAGGACTCTCTCAGTAGCCCCTGAACCAGGCTTCAATGACGACGTGTCCGGCGTGCAGATTGTCTTCGGCATTGCAAGGCGGGTTCCTTCTACGAATACTCCAAAGCATCTTTCCGCACACAAGAGCGGTATCTGGCCCTGCTTAATACATACAACCCTAAGCTGTAAAAGGCAACAATACTTAAAATAAATCACGTCCATGGGCAACTTTTTCGGTGAGACATTATGTTCTGGCCTTTCAATCCCCCGAGCTCCAGCGCCCAAGTTCTAAACTTTCCCTTCACCCCAACTTCTCCAGCAATGGCCGCATCTAGCTTTCTGGACAAGTGGATGGCCTCCTCCGTAATGGAGAAGAACATCCAGGATCTGCGTGAGGTGAGGTACCTGACGGCGGAGATCAAACACAGGATTCCAACCCCAGGGCGGGTCATCCCCACCCCGGAGCCCGGCGAAAGGGTGGTTTTTATCCCCCACTTCCTCCGAGGACTTGGGTTCGCCCTTCACCCCTTCGTCCGAGGTCTCATGTACCACTACGGGCTGGATTTTCATGATCTGGCCACGAATTCCTTCCTCCACATCTCGGCACTTATCATTGTGTGTGAGGAATTTCTCCGCGTCCCTCCACACTTCGGCTTATGGCTCAAGGTTTTTAATGTGAAGCCGAAGGTGGTTGAAGGCCAACACGCCGAGTGCGGCGGCGCCATGGTGAGCAAGCTCAACCATGTTACTTGGCCCAAAGGGAGATTTGTGGATACTGTCAAGGTGTGGAAGCAGGAGTGGTTCTATATCACCGAACCCCGTGGCACCAAGTGGGCTGCTGCTCCTGCTTTCAGATCTGGACCTCTGCTGCGGCTCGCATCCTGGACCAACAAGGGTCTAGATTGGGGATCCCCTGATGAAGTGTCGATGTTTCAGAAGCGTATCAAGAGCATGATAAAAAAGGACATCACCATTGCTGCTGTGATTCAGGTGATGCTCATCTGCCGAGCTCACCCTTGCCAACGACGGTCTCTCAAAATGTGGGAGTTCAATCCGGAGGGGCCACGGACCCTGCAATGCTTCTTTGGTACGACGCACAAAGAGATCTGGAAGATGCTCTTTAAGAAGCAGAAGACGTGGCCAAGGACGTCCGACGACACCGGACTCGACTACAACAATCCGGCATCCCCATTAAGTATCGTATTTCTGAACATTACCCAGCTTGTCAATCTTAGGGTGGGGTCCTGAAAATTCAATCTCCTAAATAGGACTAGATAAAAATTGCAGAGTGGAACAAGTGTCCGGCCCAACTCCCGAAAACACGGTCGAGCCTTTGTTAATGAAGATGTTGGTCCCGATGCCCTACCAGGCATCGGCAAAGAAGGACAAGAAGAAGAAGACCAAGGAGGCCGAAGATGGCCTCCATCATGAAGAAACTTGGGGCGCCGTGTCCGGAGGAACTGAAGCTCCTTCTTCTCACGAGGAAGAAGAAGACGTGGACGAGGACGAGGAGGAAGCAGAGAACCCTCCTCCCAAAGGGAAAAAGAGGGCGGCCTTCGTAGATTCGGAGGAGGGGGCGTCCAAGAGGGGAAGGATATCCCTCTCAGATGACTCAGATTCGGGCACCGAGGCCGTTCCCAAACACCGCCCCCGAACCAAACCCCTTGTCGAATCGTGAGTATCTTAAGATGCCTTGTATATATCTAATCTCTCTATAGATTATAAGAATAATATCAAATTTCATATTCCAGTCCGGCTCATGACATTCCTCAAGAATCGTCATCATCGGGGGATCTTTCGCCGGAGAAGATGGAGAGCAAGACGCCTCCACAAGCTTCCCCGCCTCCTAGGGCGGACGATCCCGAGGTGTCGTTGACGGTGTCCTGGACTAGGGGGTACTCACCACGTTGTCTCCCGATCAGTGGATTGGGCCGAGGACCCCCCATGGCCGTATACTCATGGGCCAGCTCGGACAACCCCTGCCGCATACAAGGAAGACTCCGGATGACTTGGCGCCCAAGACAAGGACTCTCCTAAACCCTAGGCCTCCGGTGTCTTATATAAACCGAGGCCAGGCTAGTCAATAGACAATCTCATATTCATTACTATCATCTCGTGGTAGATACATGTACTATGTACTACACCCCATATGAATACAATCAAAATCAGGACGTAGGGTTTTACCTCCATCAAGAGGGCCCGAACCTAGGTAAAATCCCGTGTCCATGTTACCATCGCTCCAAGACGCCTAGTTTAGGACCCCTACTATGAGACACGTCGGATATTGAACCGACATTGGTGCTTTCATTGCGAGCCTGCTAGGTGATCGCCATGGGTCGATGGAAGTCTAGATCGATGATCAGGTTATATTTTTTCAGCTAGATCTGTACAAATTATCTTCTTTGTAAAATCATTGCTGTCGCGTCGTACGACTCTGTTTGCAGATCAAGAAATTTTTACGCTGTTGGGCAGTACGTCAGACCGGGCTCTGCGGCGGCCACCAACAACAAATTTAACCCGTGGATACATGCAACTACCGTACGCCATGTGAGGTCTCACAAGGTGCGTACATGCATGCGGCAGTCTGGGGCTGCAATCTTAGCAGGGGCCACAACCGACCAGGAACAGGTATCCGGCGGCAGCACCGTACAAGGCCACAAAATAAGTGCCCATACACACGGATTACAAGGCATGCATCACCACGTAAAGCTGCCCAAGCTAAGTATATCTAACTGGGTCTCGTTTTCTGTACTAGTACTGTCTCCTGTATGAGAGTTTGGGATCAATTTTAGTACTAGTTCTATTACTTGCTAATTGGCCTGCTTAAATGCCACCAAAATAATCTGATAGTTTTCAGATTAGATATATTTTGTATAAATTATCTTTTTCGCAAATCGTGGCTGCTGAGTTGTGCTATTCTGTTCGCAGTCAGACGAGGTTTAAGAAAATTTTAATGATGACGGTTGTACATGTCGCCTGGCAAAGTACTGTGTGGGTCAGCGCAAAAGTTAAAAAACAAAGATCACCAAGGACATGGCCGATCCGGAGTCGGCTCAATGGCAGCACACCACACGGAGAATAAAAGTGTTACTACGCATATCAAGGATTGGCTTTGCAGCATGTTCGGCATGGATCAGTTTGTTCGTTTGCTTCGGTCTGCTACAGTTGTTGCTGCTGGCGTTCAGGTTGTATTTTTCCAAATTATTCGTTCAGCATTATTATACACAGAATATTTTTTGTTGGCATGTACTACATCGTTTTTGTAGAGAAATTCTATCGACGTTGGTACCTGGCACCAGTCCGGCCAGCCTCTCCCTGTCACCTGGGCAGGCCGACCTTCGCCGACATCGCCGTGCCACGACGCCAACGCTCCATCGAGCTAGCCTCAGCACTCAGGCCATATTTACCAAACTTTTTTCGCATAAATTAATTATGCACCTTTTTTCATTATTATTTTTTGGTTTGCACTATTTTACCTGTGCAGACGATTGAATTAGATCGGGCCGCACTATCCCATCGGTGTGGTGTCCTCGTCGCCCAGCTCCATCGACCGAATTGTGTCGTCGCCTTGGAGCGTGGCCCTGTGTTGGCAACCCCGCATTGTCGCTTCATCAACCTACTCGGCCGAAGATTCTAGTGTCACCAGGTGACCTGCTCCATCACCTCGGCTAGACTGGGGGCTTCACCTCTTCGGAGTGCTGAGCTCTTCGCTCGGCCACATCGGGCTTGGGGGCTAAGACCTCCTCCCGCACCAAGCTCGGACCGTGTCATCAACGCCGAGCACATTAACCAGCTAAGTCACTTTCATGCTCAAAAATTTCAGTTTTAAATTTTGTTCGGCTCGACCAAGCACTATACCTTTTTTTAAGCAAAAAGTTGTTTGTGAAAAACTTCCTTGTCCAAACTTTGTTTGTGAGACACAAATTCAAATACCCCATTTACTTGGGGGCTCCCTTGCTGGAGCTTTTCCTCTTGCATATGATTATACTTGTACGGCTTCGTTCCTTGTTCGTGAATTACGCCACAATATGCACCATATTGACCTAAGTGATTTGCAAGCTGGATTGCCTTACTCCTGTGTTTACCCCTACGTTCCCGATTGTTCGGCTAGGGAGTAAAGGGACCACCTCTGCGATTGTCACGATCGGGTCACCCGAGCTAGACCTCAGACTGGGTGAAGCTGAAAGCTAGCGCTCTTACTGTTTTCAATAATGGTCGGCACACAGCGGAACTCATGAGTACAAAAAATCTATTGCACAAGTCTCATAGTGAGCAACCGAAGAAAGGTATCGGTGGGGGTACTATTTTCTTTGAAGTTGCTTCTTACACTTCGTCGGTAATATCGCATAAGTTCCCTCAGCACGCTTTGTCTGTTACAGTCTTATGGCCTGATTGCCTGGTTATCGGAAACACCGACGATATTCTCGACAGATGGAGTACATAACACTTTTCGGTCCTTGACCGAAGAGGGAGAAGCCGACGGTCGGTTAGGACGCGTATAAAGTTCAGGTGAACATAGATATGATATAAGTACTTCGGTACATACAATCATTATACATAAAATTCTTTTACCCTAGTCACTCAGGGGCTCTTAAATTTATGTGAGCTGTTTTGTAGTAAGTGTTCCTCTTCTTAATCGTTGCAAAGTCTTTTTCCTATCACTCCTTTTTTCGACGCGAGTGTGTGGTCAATAGCCGGGGAGCCTAATTTCTCTCTCGAAGCCGCTAAAGTTTGCTAAACTGGCCTAGTGAGAAGTACTCCACCTTCAGATAGGAGGTTGAAGCCGTAGGCTAACCCGCTTGAAGTCTTGAGATAGGATGTGTCATGTTAAAGCACGACAGAAGCACAATTCTTTTTTTTCTAAGACCAATTTTCTGATTGGCACTGAACAATTGATCTAGTTCGGACGTCGAGTTTTTACTGACGCTTTTGGTTTTCCAATCCTATGGCAGTTTTCAACCATTTGTGTGTTTTCCGCATAAGTCTCGCAGTGCAACGGCGGACACCTTTAGAGATTCGGCAAAAATTCTAGGATATTGCTATATATGCATCAGTTTCGAATTGTGTCTTTGGTCAATAGTTGGGTTGCCCGGCTCCTATGCTTGCCTCCTACGTTCCGCTTTGTTTGGCTAGGTGGGCAAAGGGAGAACTACTGCGATTGTGCTTCCAGCTCGCATGGTTAAGCACCTTAGTGGAGAAAGCCGAAAATTGACTGTCACAATAAGCGTAAACTGGTCAACAGTCTGATGACTGTATTAAATGACGGGCCGTTCATAAATTTGGCCGAAGTGTTTAAGACTTGACCCCGGCTGTCGCCGAACACTAACCGGGGGGCTACTTGCTGGCCTCCCAACTTTAAGCTCCTATGACTAAGTGAAAGTTATAAAGCCCGCATATCTGATTGCCTCGTTTCCGCCAACATAACCACCTTCGGGCACCGAGATGTTGGCTAAGGGTTGTTTTATTATTACGGAAACACCCCGCGTAGCATCTACAAGGGGGTAGAAGCCGATGATGGGCCACTTTTAGATTATAAACGGTCGCAACGGAAGTGAATATTTGGGTTCATTTAGACCATAGAGTTTGGAAGCTTTCCCCGAACTAAGTCCTCAGCATTTTCCTCCCACATTGATTGGAGCTGAGGTTTCATGATCATGCTTAGCATGACAACCCAAAGAAAGGAACCGATAGCGGGACTATTTTCTTTGGACGATATTTCTTATGTTAAACAATAATATAACATGTCTCTCTGCGTACCTTTGTTTATAAAATCGTATGGCCAGATTGCCTTGTTTGCCGTAAATCTTTTCCCTCATAAAGGAATTATAAAGTAGGAGACACACTCCCCGGCTGCTGGCCGAGGAAGTTGAAGCCGATGGTCGGTCAACAAAGTTTTGTACAATGTGGATCCGAGCATTAACGACGTAAAGTACTTGGATACTTAGAGTCATTACATATCATTTGTGATTTTACTATGGATGTCGATCCTTAATTTAGTCTCCCGTGCCTGCATTAAGGCTCGGGGGCTACTGGGCTTCGGGCTTATTATTTACAAATATTAAAAGGGAACATCGATCCCTTGTTCTGGTATTGCCACCCGACCAGTGTCTTGGGGGCTACTGCATTGACAATCCAATGCAGAAAATTTAAAATGCAATATAGTTTTCGAGGAGATTATTATCCTCAGGTTGGTCGGCTGCACCCAACCTGAGTCTTGAGGACTTTGCACACCGTGTTTCTATACCTAAGTATGCTGCCAAGCTGGGAATTGATCCTCAGGCCGATTTTAAGAATCAACCTGAGTCTCAGGGGCTACTCGGATCAGCGGTATTATGTCATCCTTCAGGTGCATCTTGGGTTTTAGACCAACACACACCTTGAGGGCTACTGGTTATACATATTAACAGCAAATAAATTTGCACACATTGCAAATAAAAGCTGCAAACAATCAGCCCATGACCGAGGTGCTGATCCACCTCGAAAGCATTCCGGATATAGCTCGGATGCGAGTGGCTGGCTCCATAGAAGGCATTTCTGGCATTAAGCTCGGCTAAACTCCTGCAACTTTTTTGAACCAAGGTGCTCTATGACACCTTGGATACAGTCCGACGTTGGAGCTCGAACATAGTCCAGCGTTGGAGCTCGTACATAGTCTGGCGGTGGAGCTCGGATACATTCCAGCGGTGGAGCTCAGATACATTCCGACGTTGGAGATCGGAAGCGGTCCGGCGTTGGTGCTCGGCCGCAAAAGATATCTCGAATGCAGTCCGGTGTTGGAGCTCGGACACAAGAGGACACTGCCTCCCGGGAACAAGTTCAAACCCGAGGTGTGGCATAAAAATAACAAGGCATTGATAAAGGCCGGAAACTTAAAGGGGTTCCTCAGATACCCGACGTGTAAACTCTTCGGATTCACTTTGGCGATCCTCAAGATCGAAGATGGAAAGATTTGTTGAACTAGTTTTCAAGACCGACGACCGAAGATGAAGAACAGTTCGGAAGAATAGAGGAGCGTCCCCAACTTGAAGACCGGTTCAGGGGGCTACTAACGGTGTCCTGGACTAAGGGGTACTCACCACATCGTCTCCCGATCAGTGGATTGGGCCGAGGACCCCCATGGCCGTATACTCATGGGCCAGCTCGGACAACCCCTGCCGCATACAAGGAAGACTCTGGATGACTTGGCGCCCAAGACAAGGACTCCCCTAAACCCTAGGCCTCCGGTGTCTTATATAAACCGAGGCCAGGCTAGTCAATAGACAATCTCATATTCATTACTATCATCTCGTGGTAGATACATGTACTCTGTACTACACCCCATATGAATACAATCAAAAGTAGGACATAGGGTTTTACCTCCATCAAGAGGGCCCGAACCTGGGTAAAATTCCATGTCCATGTTACCATCGCTCCAAGACGCCTAGCTTAGGACCCCTACTACGAGACACACCGGATATTGAACCGACAGTCGTCCCAAAGGATTTCTCTGGGTTCCAGAGAAGTGTGGGAGGGGACCAAGGCGGCGCCAGAGGCTGTCGAGAACATGGGGGCGCAACCCCCATGGAGACCAGCAACGGGGTTCCTGGATCATCCGACCCTCAGCCAGATACCGTTCCGGAGACCCAAACGGTTCTGGAATCGGGTCAGAAGCCCCCTCTACAGGAGGGGGAGACGGCTATTCCGGCGGCGACCTCTACTAATATAGAGGCACCGAACATGCTGATGGATGCTCTGCGAAGTGCATCTGTCTTAGAGGAGCACCGTACCTTGATGGGTACGGTGGTTGAAAAGGTTCAGTCCGCTAAGAGCGGACTGAATGAAGGCTGCACGAGCCTACTAACAGGCTTCAAGGTGCGATGTAATGTCTTTTATCCGCTTTCCATAAAAAATCTGCTTGTATATAGATAGTAGCCCCTGAGACTCTGTTTGGCCAATGTAGAAGGGCGAACAGAGGGTCTATAAGTATCCGCAGGAGATAACATACTTATATTTTGTGATAAAAATGAGGCTTCACAGTTAGCGGCGACCGCTCAGGCCGCCGAAGTTTCCAAATTGAAGCGGAAACTGTAGCTGGTCGATGAGGACAATATCCGGATTAACAAGCGGCTCGACGAGGCGCAAGGTATGTTTCAAGTGCTCCATATTCAATTGAATTAGTTTGCAAATGCTAAGTTGTAGCTTATGCGTTGCTATATGCATAATTGCAGATGGCGCTACTGAGGTCGAGACCCTCAGGAGTGACCTTGCCCGCACGAAGGAGCAGGAAAGGGTGAGCGATGCGGCCGCTGAGAAAGCGGCTGCCGATTTGAAGGCCGAACGGGCCACCCGGCGCTAGTTCGAGGTGCGGGTATCCAAGATTGAGCAAGAGCTCAAGGACGCAACTCGCAAATGCGAGCTCCTAGAGTAGGAGAATAAAGCTAAGGCGTCTGAACTCGCCAAAGGCCCTTAAGGACGCCCAAGAGGCGAGGTCCGAATCCCGAGCGGCTCGCGAGGAGCTCCGACATGCCGGACAGATAGGGGCCGGTAAGCCCTTTCTTTTACAGTCTAATTTTGGCGATCAGAGGTATGCCTTACTTAATCGACTATGGAGTTCTCCAGACGCCTTTGCGGATCTTCCGAAGAGCGCCACTGACGCTGCACAATTCTACCAAGCCCAGGAGGGGCATGCGATGGAGAAGCTATTTTGGTCGCAGTGTACGATGTAGGAGCATTCGATGCTGCTGAATGACCATATGGAAAAGTGGGCCGAGTTGTATAAGATGTCCAGAGCGGCCATGAAGGAGGTCATACTCCGGCTGTGGCCGGCTGAACCCATTCCGAGCAGCTATTTTTGGCCTAGTGCAGCGACTCATTGATGTCGTGCCCCGAATTGACGCCATCAAACGGTCGATGTGCGTAGAAGGTGCATAGAGGGCTTTCACCCACGTCAAGGTGCACTGGGCCAAGATGAAGGTCGTCGTTATCACGGTGGAGGGTCCTCCCGAAGGCAAGGACCACCGCAGTCCGAAACGTTATTTAGACGATGTCCTAGAGGGTGCTCGCCTGATAGAGGGTCAATGCTCAAACGATATCATATTTGAATGAATGTATCCGAACGACCCGGGCGTGTTTGTCATATACACTAAGGCTTTGTAATATATTTGTGCCATTATCGGAAAGTTCTTTCCTCCTGCGCGGCCATTTTTGTAATCTTGAGAGTGTTCCAGTCGCCGACTTTGGCCCCCACGTAGATGCTACGGGGGTGTTCGGAATAGCACATGAGCACTCTTGACCCAACGTCTTGGTTCGTGATGGAGGTGTCAGTGCGGCGAACCAGGCAATCAGACTATACGGCTTTACCACTCTCACTTAGCCATAGGAGTTTGACGATGGGGCTATAAAATAGCCCCTGGTACGTATGTGGCTATCCAAATGGGGATGCATTATGTATATGACTGAAAAATAGTCCTTCATTTAATACGGAACAATCGTTAAAGATTTAGTAAGTCACCGAGCGGCTGACCAGCTCTCGCCGCATCATGGCAGTCAGTTTTCGGCTTTCTCTGCTGAGGTGCTTTACCGGACTAACCAGAAATGCAATTGCAGTAGTTCTCCCTTTACTAACCCAGCCGAACAAACGGAACCTAAGGTAGCAAACACAGGAGCCGGGCAACCCAACTATTGACCAAAGACATGATTCGGAGCCGATGCATATAATGCCAAGTTCGGGACGTCGAAGGGTTCTACAAAGCCGTTCGGGCTTTCGTTTAGCGGCACATATGTGGCCGTATAGAGCCCCTGGCAATTGGTGTCAGGGTATGTGAGTGAGACAACTTGGGAGACGGAATATAGTTTTATGAATGAAGTTGATACCGACAGATTGTCCCTACTAGGATTCTATTTGATACGTCAAAATGTGATCTTACAGAGGGTACCATAAGCACAAAAGTCATTTTACATTCTAGGGGTCTAATAATAGGGGGAAGAGCTTAGTACAGGTCCTTTAAATAAGGTTTGGTCCAAAGAGTTCTTTGGATATCCTACCGCACGTCTGCGCCGCTTTCGCCTTGTAGAGAGTGGTTCCTTGAAGGGAACGGTCTTCGATTATCCATAAAAAACCGGGCTCGAAGAGAGTCCTTGTAAGTCCGTAGGATATATAGGTTCAAGTGCACCTGTGGTAGGAGAGAAAAATAATCGAAGAAAGGTGGAAGGTCATGCAGGGTCGAACCATACTATAGACATGTTCGTATTGTGCCTCCGTTGATTCCCAAGGTATTTTGAGTGCGTAGTGATGCATGCGCGGTATGAATTCCGCGGTTGTGTGCGGCGATTGACGGAGGCGAAACTGCTAGTATAGCTCTGGAAGTCCCGAGTCGTCAGCTTGCGAGCCTGATCGGGCTTTGTTAGCAAAGTCCGACGGCTTAATGGCCGATGAGGTGTGCGGCTTGAGGGGGCCACTCTGGACTTCGGTTGCGAGATCCGCAGTGTGCTCCATGGTGCGGAGGGAGCATTCTGTGTTTCCATTGACCGTTATGACACCGTGTGGACCGGGCATTGAATCGAGCAAAAGTGGTCCGTACGAGCAGTGCGTGATAACCACTTCGGAAGGGTATGATATTGAAGATCAAGTCTTCACTCTGGAAGTTGTCAGGCGAGCCGAAGACAACTTCCAATGTTATTGAGCCCGGGCAACGAGCCTCTATGCCAGGTATCACTCCTTTAACGGTAGTTTTAGTGGGCTTGATTCTTGACGGATCAATACCCATTTTGCGGACAATGTCCTGGTAGAGCAGGTTAAGGCTACTGCCACCGTCCATGAGGACTCGCGTGAGATGGAATCCGTTAATGATTGGGTCGAGGACCAAAGCTGCCGATCCTCCGTGATGGATACTAGTCGGGTGGTCCTTTCTATCGAAGGTGATCGGACAAGCCGACCATGGGTTGAATTTTGGGGCGACCGGCTCTATGGCGTAGACGTCCCTTAATGTGCACTTGCGCTCCCATTTGGGGATGTGGGTGACATAGATCATATTCACTATTTTGACCTTGGGGGGAAATTGCTTCTGCCCCCCTATGTTCGGTGGGCGAGGCTCTTCATCGTCGTCCTCGCTGGGCGGCCGTTTCCCCTTGTGTTCGGCATTGAGCTCGCTGGCCTATTTAAAGACCCAACAGTTTCTGTTGGTGTGACTGGAAGGTTTATTAGGGGTGCCAT
Source organism: Triticum dicoccoides (assembly GCF_002162155.2). NCBI lineage: Eukaryota > Viridiplantae > Streptophyta > Magnoliopsida > Poales > Poaceae > Triticum > Triticum dicoccoides. Next base: position 444,990,012 of record NC_041383.1, on the reverse strand, counting down.
GAATCTGGCAAGGCCGGTCAAGTATTCTATCCAAACTGGATGGACCATCTTTATTTCCTTTGAATGGCTTCTTTCGCTGACCAGATTTGGAGCCACTGAATCCGGCGTTGACCGTCGTGTCTTCATTATTGTTTCGACGCTTGTGTTTATCACATCGTGGCTTGCCATTGCCATCCCTGGCTTCGGACGTGCCTGGGTCGCTGGTGCTATTGCTTCGATGAGCTAGCCAGCTATCTTCTCCCGTGCAAAAGCGGGTCATAAGTGCGGTGAGGGATGCCATGGACTTTGGCTTCTCTTGGCCGAGGTGTCGAGCAAGGCACTCATCTTGGATGTTGTGTTTGAAGGCTGTGAGGGCTTCGGCGTCCGGACAATCCACAATCTGGTTCTTTTTAATTAAGAACCTGGTCCGAAGCTTCCGGGCCGATTCGCCGGGTTGCTGGATTATGTGTCTAAGGTCATCGGCGTCCGGGGGCCGAACATAGGTTCCTTGGAAGTTGTCTCTAAAGGCGTCCTCCAAGTCTTCCCAGCTTCACATAGAGTTTTCTGGGAGGCTGTTCAGCCAATGCCGTGTTGGCCCCTTAAGTTTTAGTGGGAGGTACTTGATGGCACGTAAGTCATCACCGCGGGCCATGTGAATGTGGAGAAGAAAGTCTTCAATCCATACTATGGGATCTGTTGTGCCATTGTATGATTCAATGTTCACGAGTTTAAACCCTTCTGGGAACGGGTGCTCCATTACCTCATCGGTGAAGCATAAGGGGTGTGCGGCTCCTCTGTATCGGGCGACATCACGATGCAGTTCAGATGGAGTCTGTATGCTGTTTTCGCCCCAAGTGAGGTTGTGTTTATTGTGTCAGGCCTGATGGTCGTCTTCTCATGCTGGTGCATGCCCCCTTGATCCATAAATTGAGATGGTATGACCGGCTCTATTGTCCAGGTCCTGTCGCAGGTCATGCGTGTACCCTGTAGCCGCTATCTCTATGGCTCTAGGGCGAGGTGGCGCAGGTTGGTGTTCGTCTTGGGTAGCTGCTCTGTCCCGACCGTGAGGTGGTCGGTCAGGCCCGTCAGCCGCATTACACGCTGCTGGTATAGGTTTTGTGACCTCATCGTCAAATTGGGAGAGCAACCAACGCTTTGGGTAACTCTTAGTTGGGCGCTCAAGGTCGTATTCCTCGGCTGCCAGGACATTAGTCCATTTGTCATTGAGTAAATCCTGATCGGCTTGAAGTTGTTGTCGCTTATTTTTCAGGCTTCTTGTTGTGGCTATTAGCCGGTGCTTAAAGCGCTCTTGTTCGAGGGGGTCCTATGGTATGATGAAGTCTTAGTCGCCGAGGCTCTCATCCTCTTCGAAGGTCGGTAGGTAGTTACTATCCTCCGAGCCCTCGTTCCCGATAGGATCATCGGGGTTGACTTGCTTCTCTTCACAATCATCCTGTTCGGATGTTGGCTCGACAGGGGCCTCTTGGTCTTTGGCATTATCCGGGGTGTTATTGTCTCTGGTGCCAGTATTGCTGTCTTTTTCGTGACGCGATTTTGATCGGCGCCGCTAATGTCTATGCTTCGTAGGTGCTTCAGCAGGTTCATCCTCTAGATTCTTCCCATTGTCGCTGTCATCCTCTTTCGGTGTGTCCACCATGTATACGTCATACGAGGAAGTTGCCGTCCAGCGTCCGGTGAACGGCGGGTTCTGGCTCTTCTCATCTCCAGTATCATTATCCATACTGTCGATATCTTCAGAATCGTATCGAGCGTGCCGGTTAGATACTCGACAGCGGCTATGAAGTGGGTGGTGGGTGGGACGTGAAATTCCCCTCTCTCAGCCCCTAGTGAGGTCTTTGCGTAGTTTGGCAGTGATCCTTCTGTAATGGCGAGAGATCACATTAAGTCCAGGGCCTCGTTTAAGAGTGAGGTTTGGACAGGGGAGCGAGAGTCCTGGAGCAGGGCGGGATAGGAGTTCTCAGGACGAGCTCACGTAACACGGACCTCGAGAGTTTGGGTCTGGTGTTCGGGGAGGAATCCGACTTCGTGTTGATGAAGGGAGCCTGGTATAACTCCGGGCCTGCCGGTGAAACAATCCCCTCCATATCTCCGGTGTTGAGCTCTACGGCTGCGGAGAGTCCAACGGGCTCTAAATTCTTGTCTTCGGACTCGATGAGGTGCTCCGGATCTAAGGCCAGAGCTGCGGTTGAGGCCGCGAACCCTTGGAAGATCAAGTCTCCTCGGATATCAGCGACATAGTTTAGGTTTCCAAAACTGATCTGATGACCAGGGGCGTAGCTGTCGATCTACTCCAGATGGCCAATCGAATTGGCACGCAGTGCGAAGCCACCGAATACGAAGATTTGGCTGGGGAGAAAAGTCTCCCTCGGGGCGATATTGTTGTGGATGATTGATGAAGCCATCGAGCCTTCTTGGTGACGACACAGTGGAACTCTCAATGAAAGCACCAATGTCGGTGTCAAAACCGGCAGATCTCGGGTAGGGGGTCCTGAACTATGCGTCTAAGGATCAAAGGTAATAGGAGGCAGGGACACAATGTTTACCCAGGTTCGGGCACTCTTAATGGAGGTAATACCCTACTTCCTGCTTGATTGACTTTGATGAGTATAGGGGTTACAAGAGTTGATCTACCTCGAGATCGTAATGGCTAAACCCTAGGTGTCTAGCATGTATGATTATGATTGCCCTACGGACTAAACCCTCCGGTTTATATAGACACCGGAGGGACCTAGGGTTGTACAAAGTCGGTTTACAGATAAAGGAAGGTGCATGATCCGAACGCCAAGCTTGCCACCCACGCAAAGGAGAGCCCCATCTAGACACGGGGAAAGGTCTTTAATCTCATGTCTTCACGGCCCATTAGTCCAGCCCATATCACATAGCTCGGACGCCCGAGGACCCCTTAGTCCAGGACTCCCTCATCCGCCTCATGAGGCTTGGCTCCTCGCGAAGGTCTTGAGTTGTCGATGTCGAAGCTGGGCCGTACCAGGCCGTTGATGGAGCCACGCCGTGGGCCGTAGGCAGGCAAGTCTGGGTACCCCTGTTCCTAGAATGCCGACAAGAGTCTGCTAGAGTTGTGGCCATGTTTTCTAGGTTTAGTGATATTGCAAGTACACCTAATGGACTATTTGATTTATCAGGTGTCACTACCTTTTCCAAATAGTTTGTTCGTGCTCCTCCGTGATCAGCAATCGCCCTCTTCCTTTTGAATGTATGATACACAAGAACAACATTTGGATGGACAAATATGGTATGATGGCAGATGGAATATGTACTAAAAATGGATAGGCAGGGCGTATTCACATACACGATGTGTAAACTAAGCTAATGGCAGTGCAACATAGTAGAAGCAATGCAATGCATCAGTTGCAAGATATGTGTGACCAATATAACCTTGGAAAGTTAGAGCAAGCACCTTGATGGGTGAATAAGATAGGCCATCTGCCTCTGACTCCTCCACTAGGGAGCTACATTGACTTAGGTCTCCCTCTAGATCAGAAACATTGTTAGGATCATATTCTGAGCATAAATCTGTAGGTGGAGAGCGTTTGCATTGCATTGCATCCAGATTTGATTTCAGTCCCTTAAGGATAAGTTTGACAGCCATGGCATTTTTCTGCTTTATTATTTCATGCACGCAAGCTCATAATCATTATGATGTTGTTCAGTATATGAGATTCATGAAAACATAAAAATTAGTCAGATTATCTATGGAATGCATGGCGGATTCAACTCGAAGAGTTTCTCCCTACAAACCGCTCTGTAGACAAAGTTCATCGCCCAACCATGCTGACCAGACCACACACAGAAGTACAAACCTCTTATGTCTCTATAATAGGGGGACACACATTTTAAAACTAAAGTAGGAACATTAGAATCATATCAAATTCATATTTGAACAAATAAACTAAGGACTTATGAGTGGCATAATGTTTAGCTTCAAGGGTGGAGTGCTGGTAGTGCGACATAAAGCAAGTAGGCAGATTGTATTCCATGTAAAAGATCATTGTCTATGTAAAATGTGGTTATGCAACTTTCTTTCTATAAAATGCAGTGTTCGCTGCCCACACATGATGGAAGAGATCACATAGATAAATACTATTCACTCATGTCTGCGGTTCCAGTATTTTGAAATAGGGCGGTCCACCCTAAAAGAATATTGACAACAAACTTGACAGGGCAAGCATAGTGGTAGTGAATCAATCGTTACTTGTGAGCATACTAGGATAAGTATGCTGAATTGTAACTGCAGTAAGAGACCGTCCAAAATCTGAATCAAGAAGTTGGTCGGGAACTTATTGTTTGCAACTAATCAACGTGAATAATTGGATATCATATCATATGAGTAAGAAAGACAAGTAAAATTGTCAGCAAACCTGGCCTGCAGTAGTAATTTGGGTCAATGTCACTATGACAAACAATCCAACATGACTAGTGTCTAGTCCTAGGGACCGAATTTTAAAACCCTGTGAACTTTACAGGTACTAAAGATTACTGAAATATCTGAACCATTAAGTGTAGGTAGCACTCAGCACACAGCAAACCCTAATGACAGTCTTGCCTAATGAGTAATGAATCAATTAGAAAATGAGTGGTGAGGAGTGGCTGCTGAGTGTTGAGGACGTATCTCAGGATAAATCGGGTTGGCTTAGTGGCTGATGCACGCCCTGGTGGGTTGTGCCCACCTAGGGTGCCTCCTGAACCTCCTCTTTGCTCTATAAATACCCCAGTATTCTAGAAACCCTAGGGGAGTCGACGAAAATCAATTCCAGCCGCCGTAGAGTCCAGAACCACCAGATCCAATCTAGACACCATCACGGAGGGGTTCACCACTTCCATTGGTGCCTCTCCGATGACGCATGAGTAGTTCTTTGTAGACCTACGGGTCCGTAGTTAGTAGCTAGATGGCTTCTTCTCTCTCTCTTGATTATCAACACAATGGTCTCTTGGAGATCCATATGATGTAAGCCTTTTGTGGTGTGTTTGTTGGGATCCGATGAACTTTGAGTTTATGATCAGATCTATGTTTTTATCCATGAAAGTTATTTGAGTCTTCTTTGATCTCTTATATGCATGATTGCCTATAGCCTCGTATTTCTTATCTGATATTTGGGTTTTGTTTGGCCAACTTGATCTATTTATCTTGCAATGGGAAGAGGTGCTTTGTAGTGGGTTTGATCTTACGGTGCTAGATCCCAATGATAGAAGGGGAACCGACACGTATGTATCGTTGATACTAAGGATAACAAGACGAGGTCTATATCTAAGAAAATAAATAAACAGATCTTGTCTACATCATGTCATCATTCTTATTGCATTACTACGTTTCTCCATGAACTTAATACACTAGATGCATGCTGGATAGCGGCCGGTGTGTGGAGTAATGGTAGTAGATGCAGGCAGGAGTCGGTCTACTAATCTTGGATGTGATGCCTATATAATGATCATTGCCTGGATATCTTCATGATTATTTGAAGTTCTATCAATTTCCCAACAGTAATTGTTTTCCCACCATTTGCTATTTTTTTCGAGAGAAGCCACTAGTGAAACCTACGGCCCCCGGGTCTCTTTTCATCATATTTTCCTTTCCGATCTATTTTCCTTTGCATTTATTTTCAGATCTATTAAACCAAAAATACAAAAATACCTTGCTGCAATTTATTTGTTTTGCGATCTATTTATCCTACCTACCACTTTTATCTCACGTTATTTGCCTATCTTGAGGCGCCGTACCCGAAAGGGATTAACAACCCCTTGAACATGTCGGGTTGCGAGTATTTGTTATTTGTGTGCAGGTGTTGTTTACGTGGTGTGAGGAGGTTCTCCTACTGGTTCGATAACCTTGGTCTCACCACTAAGGGAAATACCTACCATCGCTATACTGCATCATCCCTTCCTCTTTGGGGAAATACCGATGTAGTTCTAGCAGACATCAGAACACCACAACGTAATGGTGTGAACGAACATCGTAGCCGCACTTTATTAGATATGGTGTGATCTATGATGTCTTTTATCGATTTACCGCTATTGTTTTGGGGTTATGCATTAGAGACAGCTGCATTCACGTTAAACAGGGCACCGTCAAAATCCTTTGAGACGACCGTATGAACTATGGTTTGGCAATAAACCTAAGTTGTCGTTTCTTAAAGTTTGGGGATGCGATGCTTATGTCAAAAGGCTTCAGCCTGATAAGCTCAAACCCAAATCGAAGAAGTCCGTCTTCATAAGATACCCTAAAGAAACAATTGGGTAAACCTTCTACCACAGATCCAAAGGCAAGATCTTTGTTGCTAAGAACGGAACTTTTCTAGAGAAGGAGTTTCTCTCGAAAGAAGTGAGTGGGAGGAAAGTAGAACTTGATTAGGTAACTATACCTTCTCTCAATTTGGAAAGTATCTCATCCGAGAAATCAGTTCCCATGATGCCTGCACCAACTGGAGAGGAAGCTAATGATAAAGATCATGAAACTTCAAATCAAGTTGCTACAACCTCATAGGTCAAACAGTGCACGATCCGCATCAGAGTGGTAGGGTAATCCTGTTCTGGAGGTCATGTTACTTGACCATGACGAACCTATGAACTATGAAGAAGCTATGATGAGCCCAGATTCTGATAAATGGCTTGAGGCCATGAAATCTGAGATAGGATCCATGTATGAGAACAAAGTGTGGACTTTGGTGGATTTGCCCGATGATCGGCGACTGAGGGAGTCCTGGATTAGGGGGTGTCCGGATAGCCGAACTATCACCTTTGGCCGGACTCCTGGACTATGAAGATACAAGATTGAAGACTTTGTCCCATGTCCGGATGGGACTTTCCTTGGCGTGGAAGGCAAGCTTGGCGATACGGATATGTAGATCTCCTACCATTGTAACCGACTCTGTGTAACCCTAACCCTCTTCGGTGCCTATATAAACCGGAGGGTTTTAGTCCGTAGGACGAACAACAATCATACCATAGGCTAGCTTCTAGGGTTTAGCCTCTCTGATCTCGTGGTAGATCTACTCTTGTACTACCCATATCATCAATATTAATCAAGCAGGAGTAGGGTTTTACCTCCATCGAGAGGGCCCGAACCTGGGTAAAAACATCGTGTCCCTTGTCTCCTGTTACCATCCACCTAGACGCACAGTTCGGGACCCCCTACCCGAGATCCGCCAGTTTTGACACCGACATTGGTGCTTTCATTGAGAGTTCCTCTATGTTGTCATCCTTAGCCCGATGGCTCCTCCGATCATCAACAACGAAGCGGTCCAGGCTGAGACTTTTCTCCCCGGATAGATCTTCGTATTCGGCGGCTTTGCACTGCGGGCCAATTCGCTTGGCCATCAGGAGCAGATCGAAAGCTACGCCCCTGGCCATCAGGTCAGATTTGAAAGTTTGAACTATACGGCTGACGTCCGCGGAGACTTGATCTTCGACGGGTTCAAGGCACAGCCGAGCGTGCCGCACTGTCACGATGGGCATGATCTAACTCTGCCGCCGGACAGTGCCCTGGAGGCCGCACAAGTGTCCGCTCCGATCCTTAGCTCGGAGCCGACTGCACCGACCGAGGACGGGTGGCTGGACACCTCCTTGGGGGCTGCTATCTCTACGGCGATTGCGCCGAACACCGACCCTGTCCTTTGCGAAGCTCGTGACTCCAAGGTGCCGGACTCCTCTCAGGACTCTGAACCTTCCGCGCCCCGGCCGATCGAATCCGATTGGGCGCTGATCCTGGAGTTCACCACCGCGGACATCTTTCAGCACTCGCCCTTTGGCGACATCCTGAATTCACTAAAGTCTCTCTCTTTATCAGGAGAGCCCCGGCCGGATTATGGTCAGCAAGGTTGGGATGCGGACGACGAAGAAATTCAAAGCCCACCCACCACCCACTTTGTAGCCGCTGTCGAAAGTTTAAACGATGTGCTCGACTTCGACTCCGAAGACATCGACGGTATGGACGGCGATGCAGGAGATAAGCATGAACCAGCACCTATAAGGCACTGGACAACCGCCTCATTGCACGATGTATACATGGTGGACACACCTAAAGGAAGCGACAACGAGGGACAACAGGACGCCATGAGGGATCATTCCCCCGAAAAGCAGTCAAAACAGCGACGTAAGCGCCGTTCAAAATCCCGCCTCGACAAAGAGAGTAGCCATGCAGACCCAGCCATAGAGCAGGGCGAACAGGTGGACGACGAACATGACATCGCGCAACCATCCGAACAGGACAACCTAGATAAACAATCCATCCCCGGCGAAGATAACAGTCCGGACGATCTAACGCCGGACAAGCTGCTGGAGCAGAAGAACCTTCACAAAAGGCTTGTCACCACCGCGCGTAGCCTGAAAAAGCAGAAGCGAAAGCTCAAAACAGCGGAGGAGGCGCTCCGAATCATATGGAGCAAAGTACTCAACACCGCAGACAAATACGGCGATAGTCGCCGAACGAAGAGCTATCCGAAGCGAAAACTACTACCCGAATTTGATGAGGAGGCCGTAGAGCCCCCGCAATCAAAAAGCAGGGAGATCACCCGGTCGGATAGACGACCCCATGGCAAACATAGAACGGTAAAGGGCGCCGCACACAAGCCAGCATGCGATCCGCATACGGATTCACATCAAAGAGATGGCCCAGTTAGATCTATCTACGGGCCAAGAAAGAAAGCTCTAGCAAGCGATGCAACACATCAAGTATCTGAATGCTACGGTACACCTAAATATAGAGGTGCCGCACACCCCCTATGTTTCACCGATGAGGTTCTAGATTATGAATTCCCAGCGGGATTCAAACCCGTAAACATAGAGGCATACGACGGAACAACAGACCCCGGAGTCTGGATTGAGGATTACATCCTCCACATACACATGGCTAGAGGAGATGACCTCCACGCCATAAAATACTTAGCCCTCAAGCTCAAAGGGCCAGCCCGGCATTGGCTCAAAAGTCTCCCCGAAAACAACATTGGAAGTTGGGAAGAGCTCGAGGATGCTTTTCGGGCAAATTTTCAAGGGACCTATGTCCGACCTCCGGACGCAGACGATTTAAGTCACATAACTCAACAACCCGGAGAGTCAACCTGAAAATTCTTGAATAGATTCCTTACCAAAAAGAACCAAATAGTCGACTGTCTGGACGCCGAAGCCTTAGCAGCTTTCAAACACAACTTCTGAGATGAATGGCTCGCCAGACACCTCGGCCAACAAAAGCCAAGAACAATGGCCGTATTAACAAGCCTCATGACCCGCTTTTGTGCGGGAGAGGATAGCTGGCTGGCAAGATGCACTACCAGCGACCCAAGTACATCCGAAGTCAGGGATGGAAACGGGAAACCGCGACGCAGCAAGGACCAGCGCCGGACCAAGGGAAACAGCCCGAAGAGCACGGCAGTCAACGCCGGATTCAAAAGCTCTCGGCAGAATCATAAAAAACTGCCCCTTAAGGATAACAGGGACGAGCTATCTAACTTAAATAAAATCTTGGACAAAATATGCCAAATCCACAGTACTCCCGGGAAGCCTGCAAACCATACCCACAGAGACTGTTGGGTCTTCAAGCAGTCCGGCAAACTCAACGCCGAACACAAGGGGCTTGACACACCAAGCAAGGACGATGACGAACCCCACAAGCAGAGCACCGGAATTCAAAAGAATTTCCCGCAAGAAGTCAAAGTAGTAAACTCACTTCACGTGGCAAAAGGAAAAAATAGAGCGGTACCCATAGAGGTACGCGCCAACCGGCCTATTCCAGAGGAGTCCCGCAACTGGTTGTTAAAACCAATCACCTTCGACCATCAGGATTACTCTAGAAGTATCAGGAATGCAGGATGGACTGCCTTGATATTAGATCCGATAATTGACGGACTCCAATTTACACAAGTCCTCATGGATGGCGGCAGTGATCTTAACCTGCTATACCAGGACACAATCCGCAAAATGGGGATAGACCCAACCAAAATTCGCCATAGCAACACTTCCTTTCAAGGGGTAATGCCAGGCCCATATGCCCATTGTATGGGCTCTCTACTGCTAGAAGTTGTGTTCGGCTCACCTGACAACTTCCGCCGCGAAAAGTTAACCTTCCACCTCGCCCCATTTACAAGTAGCTATCAAGCACTACTGGGACGAGAAGCTTTCGCCCGCTTTAATGCAATACTGCATTATGCATCCCTTACACTTAAAATGCCCGGTCCATGAGGCATCATCTCCTTAAAGGGAAATATCGAGTGTTCCTCGAGCGCGAAAGATTGTGTGACTGCCTAGACAGCCACACACTAAAAACAGTTTCACTAAGCAAAGCACCTAAGCAGGTCGTTCGGACCCCGGACACGGTTAGACGAGTCCGGCATAAACATACAAGGGGCTCCGCGCATGTATAACAAGAGACAATAAAGCTCAATTTTATTCATTCTTTGAATTATACTTTGTTTTTTTATAACGTACATTTTCGCACGATCTTTTTCAACTAAGTTCCTCTCTTTTCCAGATGAACACCATGCTACACCCGTCCAGGATACGGCACAACGGAGACACAGGCGCAGACGTGTAGTAGGGCCTTTGACAAGGATTCTTTTCAGATTAAGACCCTGCGTAAACCTTTTTTACTGTCTCTTATTGATACACATCCCCAGGTTTCTTGCTATAACCAAGGAGGAGTCTGACGTTTTGGCATGGGCCACGTCAGAATTTTGCGTGTACCTGGACACCAGGGGCTTATTACCACGTGCATTGTTTGGCCCGTTTTCGTAAAGACCGAATACCTTAGGGAGTGTTCGGCGTCTCGAGTTAGGCCTTATATGCATCAGCTCTGAATCATGTCTTTGGTCAAATGTTGGGTTTGCCCGGCTCCTGTATTTTGCTGCCTTACGTTCCGCTCTATCGGGTAAGGCGGCACCAGGAGAACTACTGCGATTGTGCCCCGGTTCGGCCAGGCGAGCACCTCAGTAGAGAAAGCCGAAAACTGACTGTCATGATATAGCGTGAGACTGGTCAACCACTCGATGACCCGCCGGAATCTATAGGATTCCTCCACATTGACGAAGGACTGTTTCCCGGTCAGGCACATACGCGCCCCAAATTCGAGTGAGCGCGGTGCCCCCTAGGGGCTATGTCGTAGCCCAAGTGTCAAACTCCTATGGCTAAGTGAAAGTGATAAAGCATTATAGTCCGGTTGCCTAGTTTGCTGCGCTACCACCTCCTTTATAGGACCAAGACGTTGGATCAAGTGTGAAAATGCGCCTTTTCGCAAACACCCCCGCATTATATGCATGGGGGCTGAAGCCAAAGACTGCCATCTTTCAGGTTATATATATACATATACACTAGCGGCCACACAGGAGGTATTTTAATTCTTGAAAGGCACAAGTAAAAAAAGCTCTTATATTGTTTCACAATAATACATGTTATTCTAACATAATATCCTTCGAGCACTGCGTCTCTATTAAACGAGCGCCCTGCAGAACTTCCTGAAAATAGTGCTCGGCAGGTACTCGGCTTCTGTCCGAATCTTGGGATGCAATATCGGTGGCCTTCATCTCCGCCCAGTATGTCTTGACACGGGCAAGAGCCATCCGCGCACCCTCTATGCATGCTGACCTCCTCATTGCGTTGATATGCGCCACCGCACCAAGGAACTGCTGCACCAAGCCAAAAATAACTCTTCAGCTCGGGCCTTCTCGGCCACAAAAGACTCACGACATCCTTCATGGCAAGTCCAGGTAACCTATTTAGCTCCGCCCATTCGGCCAAGCGATTGGTTAATGGAAGTGGGCGCTCTGGATTATGGAACTGCGACCAAAAAACCTTTTCTATTTCGTGATCCTTTTGATCTCGGAAGTGTTCGGCCGCGTCCGCGGCACTTGCGGCCAAGTACAGATAAGCATCCTCCGAACTCCACAGCCGGTCCAACTGAGCACATTTAGGATCCACGAATTTCCTCCGCAGCAGAAAGGGCTTTCCAGCTGCGATATCTCTGGCCTGACACAGCTCCTCCTTCATAGCTCTCATCGTAGAGTGAGCATCCTTGGCCTCGGTAGTGGCCTTCTTCAGGTCCTCTTGCACCGCTCGATCTTCTTTTTCAAGAAGCTTACAGCGGTCGGCAGCATTCTTCAACTTCACGGCCATCTCAGCCACTTCCTTCTTGCCTCGGCAGTGAGCAGCCTGTTCGGCTTTTAGCTCTTCGGCCGCCTTTAAGGCAGCCGCATCACTCTTTCTGGCCTGTTCCTTGGCCCGGGCGAGCTCCACCCGTAGGTTCTCCATGGCAGCGGCACCATCTGCATCAAGCATACATGTTGTAAGGCACGGGCATCAAGCTCCCCTACCAGGTGTCCGCGGAGAAATTGCATACCTTGCGACTCGTCAAGTCGCTTATTGACAAGCGCGATGTCGGCATCCGCCACGTCAAGTTGCCGCTTTAGTTCAGCAAATTCCTCAGTCCGGCTAGCCATCGGACCCTTCGCCACCTACATAGGAAGGGCGACACATTATACCTGGGATTATGATCCTCGGCGCGTTGTCCTTTTTGACAACACACCGAGCCTCAGGGGCTACTATGTACACAGGGCGCATGTTATATGCGGAACTGTCACAGGGTACATCATTTTGCGTACCTCAAAGCCTGTCAGTAAACTTCTGATGACTTCGTGTAATCCGCTCTTAGCGGATGAGATCCTTTCAATCACCGCACCCATTAACGCACGGTGATCTTCTAAGATAGACGCTTGCCCGAGCAGATCCTTCAGCTCCTCCGACCATACACCAGGTGGTGCCGGACTCGTCCGATGGCCTTTTTCAAAGGCCGGACGCGGAGGGCTTTGAGGGGACATGCGACTGCCTTCCGGCCCCGCCGGACTGGGAGAAGCCCTCCACGACGACACCTCAGGGTCACCCGCCTCGCTAGACCGTACGGCAGGGGGAGGCATTTCGCTCTCTATCATCTCCGGACGAACATCCCCCGAAGATGAGCTCTGCTGAGAAGGGCTGAGATCCAAACTACAAGGTAAATTTCGGTCATCTTCATCAAAAATTGGGTAGGTATATCCTTTATTTTAAAATAAACTCCCCTTTTTTACTCCGCTTTGAGACCATGGTCTCCGGGTCTTTAGAGGCGGTCCTCTTCTTCCCTTGAAGGGAGGGATTCTCGATCCCCCCCTCTCCTGACAGCCTCCTTCGCGGAGGCGGTAGCTTCCTTGTTCCCCCCTTCGCCCTCTTCCGAAGGCGCAACCTCCAGCATCCTGGTTAACACGGGATCCGGCATGGTCTCAGGGAGGGGGGCCGGACACCTAATTAACTTTGCCTTCGCTATCCACTCCTGTTCAAGGAACAACTCTTTTAAAGGGCAGAATTCGTAATAAATATGGGATAGTGTGTTTGGATACAGGGCTACTTACTTGAGTATCCGGGCGATTGCAGCTCAGACCTGCGTCCTCGGTCAAGTCCAGACACATCGCTTGTGATCCGAAGAGAAGCTTGTACATCTCCACGGGCGTCACGCCCATAAAAAGTTGGAGAGCTCGTGGTCCCTCCGGGTTAAATTCCCACAGGAGGAGAGAGCGACGTTTGTAGGGCAGGATGCCACGAATCAGCATGACCTGCGCTACTACGACCAGAGTGATCTCCCTCTGTAGGAGGTCTCGAATGCAGCCCTGCAACAAGGGCACGTCCTTGGACGGCCCCCAGTCAAGTCCTTTATTAACCCATGACGCCAGCCACGATGGACGACCCGAGCGAAAGGCAGGTGGCGCCACCCATTTGGTGCCCCTGGGAACTGTGATATAAAACAACTCTTGTTGCCATAGGCCGAGCTCCTCTTGAAAAAAAGCCCTCGGGCCACGGAGCATCAGCATTCTTGCTTATAACAGCCCCTCCGCACTCTGCCTACCGCCCCTTGATCATCTTCGGCTCCACCTTGAAGGTCTTGAGCCACAATCCAAAGTGAGGGGTAACGCGGAGGAAGGCTTCGCATACGACAATGAACGATGAGATGTGGAGGATGGACTCCGGATCCAAGTCATGAAATTCCAACCCATAATAAAACATGAGCCCCTCACGAAGGGGTCCGTCGGGAAGCCTAGCCCCCGAAGAAAGTGAGACACGAATAATACGCTCTCGCCGGGCTTGGGAGTGGGAATAACCTGCCCTTGGGCAGGTAGCCTATGTGAAATTTCGCCAGTTAGATACCTAGCATCTCTTAACTTTAGCACGTCTTCCTCCGTAACGGCGGAAGGCATCCACCGGCCTTGCAGGTTGGAGCCGGACATAATCGAAGGTCCGAAGCGCCTGAATCTGGAGCTTTGGGTGTTGGAACTCGAGGTGAGGGGCGAATTCGATTGAGATTGAAAGAAAGGAGCGGGGCCTTGGTCTCTTTATAAAGAGGTTGAATACCAAGAGCCTTCCCCGTCACCGTTCGGGACTCGCCCTCGATAGAGGGGGCGTGCCAACGGGCACGATTGGGTTACCCACGCCCGTATTGATGAGAATCCCAGAATAAGGGGACACGATCTCTGCTTTGACAAGACGTGCCAAGGAAACCGCCTCGCTAAACGCACTGAGGTGGGACAATAAAACGATTCGAATGAAGGCTTGGCCGCGGCATGATGTCACGCTGCGAAATACATCAGCAGATTAGATTCGTCCAAATGTTATTCTCTCAACGGTGGTATGTGGAACTTATTTTGCAGAGCCGGACACTATCCTTGTGTTCAAAATCTTCTATGAAGTATTCGGAGGAGGAACCCGCCTTGCAATGCCAAAGACAATATGCGTGTCGGACTCGTCGTCATTGAAGCCTGGTTCAGGGGCTACTGAGGGAGTCCTGGATTAGGGGGTGTCCGGATAGCCAAACTATCACCTTTGGCTGGACTCCTGGACTATGAAGATACAAGATTGAAGACATCGTCCCGTGTCCGGATGGGACTTTCCTTGGCATGGAAGGCAAGCTTCGCGATCCGGATATGTAGATCTCCTACCATTGTAACCGACTCTGTGTAACCCTAACCCTCTTCGGTGCCGATATAAATCGGAGGGTTTTAGTCCATAGGACGAACAACAATCATACCATAGGCTAGCTTCTAGGGTTTAGCCTCTCTGATCTCGTGGTAGATCTACTCTTGTACTACCCATATCATCAATATTAATCAAGCAGGAGTAGGGTTTTACCTCCATCGAGAGGGCCCGAACCTGGGTAAAAACATCGTGTCCCTTGTCTCCTGTTACCATCCACCTAGACGCACAGTTCGGGACCCCCTACCCGAGATCCGCCAGTTTTGACACCGACAGCAACCCATTGAGAATAAATGGATCTTCAAGAGGAAGACGTACGCTAATGGTAGTGTTACTACCTACAAAGCTCGACTTGTCGCAAAAAGGTTTTTGACAAATTCATGGTCTTGACTACAATGAGATTTTCTCAACCGTAGCAATGCTTAAGTCCGTCCGAATCATGTTAGCAATTGCCATATTTTATGAAATCTGGCAAATGTTGTCAAAACTGCATTCCTTAAATAGATATCTATAAGAAGAGTTGTATATGATGCAACCAGAAGGTTTTGTCGATCCTAAAGGATCTAACAAGGTATGCAAGCTCCAGCGATCCATTTATGGACTGGTGCAAGCATGTCGAAGTTCGAATATACGCTTTGATGAGTTGGTCAAAGCACATAGTTTTATATAGACTTGCGGTGAAGTCTGTATTTATAACAAAGTGAGTGGGAGCACTACAGGCTTTCTGATAAGTATATGTGAATGACATATTGTTGATCGGAAATGATGTAGAATTTTCTGGAAAGCATAAAGGAGAGTTTGAAAGGAGTTCTTCCAAGAAAGACAACGGAGAAGATGCTTACATATTGGGCATCAAGATCTATAGAGATAGATCAAGATGCTTGATATGATTTTTCAATGAGTACATACCTTGACAAGATTTTGAAGTAGTTCAAAATGGAACAGTCAAATAAGGAGTTCTTGCCTGTGTTGTAAGGTGTAAAGTTGAGTAAGACTCAAAACCCGACCACAGCAGAAAATAGAAAGAGAATGAAAGTCATTCCCTATGCCTCAGCCATAGGTTCTATAAAGTATGATATGCTGTGTACCAGACCTATTGTGTACCTTATCACGAGTTTGGCAAGGGGGTACGATAGTGATCCAGGAGTGGATCACTCGACAACGGTCAAAGTTATCCTTAGAGGACTAAGGAAATATTTCTCGGTTATGGAGGTGATAAAGAATTCGTCGTAAAGAGTTACGTCGATGCAAGGTTTTACACTGATTTAGATGACTCTGAGTCTCAATCTAGATACATATTGAAAGTGGGAGCAATTAGCTAGATTAGCTCCACGCAATGTGAACTAGATTATTGACCCTAGTGCAAGTGGGAGACTAAAGGAAATATGCCCTAGTGGCAATAATAAAGTTGTTATTTTATATTTCCTTATATCATGATAAATGTCTATTATTCATGCTAGAATTGTATTAACCGAAAACTTGATACATGTGTGAGTACATAGACAAAACACCGTGTCCCTAGTATGCCTCTACTACACTAGCTCTTTAATCAAAGATGGTTAAGTTTCCTAGCCATGGACATGTGTTGTCATTTGATGAACGGGATCACATCATTAGGAGAATGATGTGATGGACAAGACCCATCCGTTAGCTTAGCATAATGATCGCTCAGTTCTATTCTGCTAATATTAGAAGAATAACTATTCTGATAACACTTCCACACTGCACGCTCAACGCAAGTGCACGTCATTCTTTAAACCAAGTGTGCTGCAGTACTCACACGAGTGAACTTCTCGTCGGAAAAAACTGCACGCGTTGTTTTTTTGGTACTATTTTCGCTCTAGTTTTTTAACCATTTATCGGAATGAGGCGTGTAATATACCATTGAAAAGCTATGGATTAGGCACAACTTCGACATGTTGAACACTTTTCGAGATTCCACATGGTTTAAGAGCAGTTTTCAAAATGGTGCGGCCCATGACGAGTGGCAGCGAGCGCTTTTTCGTGATTTCTTCTAAACCACTCGACTGAACGAAGCAAATGATACACCATTGGAAAGACATTGTTGGGTCGCATCTTTTTCATATCTATTATTTTCTCTAATTCATTATGGTTTAATAGCAGTTTCAAATTTACTAAATCGCGGAATTCTGTTTTTCATTTTTTTTAAATTGTCGGTATTGTTTTCACTCCAGTTTTCTAACTGTTTGTCGAAATGAGGCATATGATACGCCGTTGGAAAGCTACAGACGAGGCGCAACTTTCATATGTTAAAATGTTTTTGAAATTCCTTACGGTTTTTAGTTAATTTTGAAAATCGTGCGGCGGACGACGAGTGGCAGCGGCCGTTTTTCATAATTTTTTTCAAACCGCTCGTCGGAATGATCCAAATGATACGCCCTTGGAAAGATATCGATGTGACGCAACTTTTTCATGTAGAACACTCTCTCTACTTCCTTATGGTTTAAGAGCAGTTTTGATTTTACCGAAATGCGGACACTGTTTCTTTGCGACACAAAAATCGACGCATGTACTACATCAGACAGAAGAACGCACTTCTTCAGACTAAAAACCATACTGCATTAGACGGTCAAGCGAACTGCATGATTTCTTTTATTTAGATGTAAATTTTTGTCAGGTGAGTAAGTGGACCCGACTTCACGTCCGGTGTAAGTGAAAAGCAAATGTATGGATAAGTGAACCGCATTACTTTTTTTTATCGTTTCGGTAACAATTTTTCTTTGCACTTACAAGATGAACAACATCAAACGGCCGACCACACTGCTTCAAATGGTCAAGTGAACATCATTACTTCTGTTATTGTTTCACTACCATTTTTCTTTTAACACATCTTTGCACTGCATTTCCTTCTTTCTTTTTTCTGTTTGGAGTTTTGGGTTTCCACATTGGCGAGTTGTACACGTGCGAAGAAGCGAACCACATGGTCAAGGGAAATGAGTCGCAACACAACTCGAAATGAACTTCCTTTGTAAACAATTTTCAAACGAGTCCATATAACTTCTATACATCAAATTATCAAACACGGAAAACACCATTCTTGCACTGCATGTCCACATGGTCCAAACTGCATGCTCATGTCTGAACATCACCATGTTTCACTGCAAATCAAAATGACTCCTTGTAATCTTTATACAAAAACTCCACAAACACAAAAACTAGCTTTTGCACTACATGTGCAGATACTCCAAACTGCATTTTCTGAACACATGTCTCCCCACAAACTTCATTCAGAACGCACCATAGACTACACACATGCATGGGATGCACTGCACAGACGTGCCGGCGGTTTGCACGGAGGCGAGCTCACCTGAAGCAGCGCACACTACCTGCAAGCAAAAACTACACAATTTTGCAAGTGTACCACATCACTGGCGTCGCCGAGCTGCACCGCGATGGTCGTTGGACTGCAGAGCGGCCTTGTTGAAATGCAAGCATCCAAAAGACCGGAGAGATCAGAGGTGGAAGAGAGGTCCGAGGTGGGGAATCCATCCTGAAGGACCCAGCTAGATCCGGACGGGGGCGGCACCACAGTGGGCTGGTGAATCTAGCCTTGGCAACTACGCCCGGCACGGCGGTGCAGGGAAGAAGGTGAGGGGAGAGGCCGAGCTCGGAGGCGTGGTCCCACATAGTGGATTGCACGGGCGCCCTTGGATCCACCTCTGGCAGTTGGATCTGCGTTGGGCAGGGTCGACGCAGATCTGGAAGCCCTTTTTAGCCCATGGGGGGCAACCGGAGTTGAGGAATTGGAGGTGCGGGAGGTTGGGAAGGCCACGAGGGCACCAGCGACGAGTATGGAGGGGGAAGAGCATGGTGGTGTTTGACATTTAGGCCGCCACCCGCAAAGGGCATCTCCCCTGCGTTCTAGCCGCAATCGATGGTGCCGGCCGTCTTCGCCTAACGCGGGTGCGGGAGGAGCCCGGGCCGACAGGAGGTCAGGATCGAGGTGGGGGCGGGGCTCCGGCGCTGGAGGTCAGGAGATGGGACGGCACTCTGGTTCTGGAGGTCAAGAGTGGGAACTACAATGGAAGATGCCCGTCCCATTAGCGGATCCGGACGGGGTGGAGTGGGGCAGGCGACGGTAGGCGGTAGCCGGGGTAGGCAGCATAGGTGGTGGCCAGGGGCGGGTCGTGGTGGGTGGCGGCCAGGAGCGGGTCGTGGTGGGTGGTGGTCGGGAGCAGGTCGCGGTGGGTGGTGGCTGGGGCCGATGGCGCGGGGA
>NC_041383.1:444969488-444970653 GCF_002162155.2 Triticum dicoccoides | reverse complement strand
GAGGCAGGGCCATGGCGCAGCCGGGGAGGAGCCAGGAGGGGAGTGGGTTTGGGTCACGGGGGGATAAGGTGGAAGGAGTGCGATGAAGTGCGGGAGAAAGAAGGTGGAGGGGCGGGGTTTTTTTTTCTGTTCTCGATGTTGTTCGATTTGTTGTGCGCTGAACGATGGAGTGTTAGCAGAATAAGGTGGGTGTTAGCAGAATAAGACTCTTAAGGGGTGTTATCACAATAGACCCACCCTATATATATATACACTACTCTATGATACTATATATGCACTATGAAGGTACGTACGTAGTATCATATAGTATCATATGCATGATACTATAGTAGATGATACTACCCCACTATATTAGATGATACTTCCCCATTAGTCTCTTAAGGGATGATGCATTACAGAACGAGTAAAGAGACTTGTCGTTAACGAGGTTGAACTAGGTATGAAGATACCGATGATCGAATCTCGGGCAAGTAACATACCGATGACAAAGGGAATAACATATGTTGACATTGCGGTTCGACCGATAAAGATCTTCGTAGAATATGTGGGAACCAATATGAGCATCCAGGTTCCGCTATTGGTTATTGATCGGAGAGATGTCTCGGTAATGTCTACATAGTTCTCGAACCCGTAGGGTCCGCACGCTTAACGTTTGATGACGATATGTATTATATGAGATATGTGTTTTGGTGATCGAAGGTTGTTCGGAGTCCCGGATGAGATCACGGACATGATGAGGAGTCTCAAAATGGTCGAGAAGTAATGATTGATATATTGGAAGGTGGTATTCGGACACCGGAAGGGTTCCGAAGTGTATCGGGTACAAATCGGAGTACCGGAGGGGAACCCCCCAATGGAAGATATGGGCCACAGGAGGGAGGCGAACCAGCCCACAAGGGGCTGGTGCGCCCCCCCCCCCCCACAAGGGAGGAGGCGAATTGGACTAGGGAAGGGGGTGGCTGATACGTCTCCAACGTATCTATAATTTATGAAGCATTCATGCTATTTTATTATTTGTTTTGAATGTTTATGGGCTTTATTATACACTTCTATATTATTTTTGGGACTAACCTATTAACCGGAGGCCCAACCCAAATTGTGGTTTTCTTGCCTATTTCAGTGTTTCGAAGAAAAGGAATATCAAACGGAGTCCAAGCGGAATGAA
>NC_041383.1:444927981-444969153 GCF_002162155.2 Triticum dicoccoides | reverse complement strand
TATCTCGTGGGCCCCTCGAGGCTCCCCCGACCGACTTCTTTCGCCTATATATTCCCATATACCCTAAAACCATCAAAGTGAACAATAGATCGGGAGTTCCGCCACCGCAAGCCTCTATAGCCACCAAAAACCTCTCGGGAGCCCGTTCCGGCACCCTGCCGGAGGGGGAATCCCTCACTGGTAGCCATCTTCATCATCCCGGCGCTCTTCATGACGAGGAGGGAGTAGTTCACCCTCGGGGCTGAGGGTATGTACCAGTAGCTATGTGTTTGATCTCTCTCTCTCGCGCGCGCGTTCTCTCTATGGCACGATCTTGATGTATCGCGAGCTTTGCTATTATAGTTGGATCTTATGATGTTTCTCCCCCTTTACTCTCTTGTAATGGATTGAGTTTTCCCTTTGAAGTTATCTTATCGGATTGAGTCTTTAAGGATTTGAGAACACTTGATGTATGTCTTGCCGTGCTTATCTATGGTGACAATGGGATATCACGTGATCCACTTGATGTATGTTTTGGTGATCAACTTGCGGGTTCCGCCCATGAACCTATGCATAGGGCTTGGCACATGTTTTCATCTTGACTCTCTGGTAGAAACTTTGGGGCACTCTTTGAAGTACTTTGTGTTGGTTGAATAGATGAATCTGAGATTGTGTGATGCATATCGTATAATCATGCCCACGGATACTTGAGGTGACAATGGAGTATCTAGGTGACATTAGGGTTTTGGTTGATTTGTGTCTTAAGGTGTTATTCTAGTATGAACTCTATGATAGATTGAACGGAAATAATAGCTTCGTGTTATTTTACTACGGAGTCTTGAATAGATTGAGCAGGAAGGATAACTTTGAGGTGGTTTCGTACCCTACCATAATATCTTCATTTGTTCTCCGCTATTAGTGACTTTGGAGTGACTCTTTGTTGCATGTTGAGGGATAGTTATATGATCCAAGTATGTTATTATTGTTGAGAGAACTTGCACTAGCGAAAGTATGAACCTTAGGCCTTGTTTCCTACCATTGCAATACCATTTACGCTCATTTTTATCATTAGTTACCTTGTTGTTTTTATATTTTCATATTACAAAAACATATATCTACCATCCATATTGCACTTTTATCACCATCTTTTCGCCGAACTAGTGCACCTATACAATTTACCATTGTATTGGGTATGTTGGGGATAGGAGACTCTTTGTTATTTGGTTGCAGGGTTGCCTGAGAGGGACCATCTTTATCCTATGCCTCCCACAGATTGATAAACCTTAGGTCATCCACTTGAGGGAAATTTGCTACTGTCCTACAAACCTCTACACTTGGAGGCCCAACAACGTCTACAAGAAGAAGGTTGCATAGTAGACATCAAGCTCTTTTCTGGCGCCGTTGCAGGGGAGGTGAGTGCTTGAAGGTATATCTTTTGATCTTGCAATCTAATCTTTTTGTTTCTTGTTTTATCACTAGTTTAGTTTATAAAAGAAAATTACAAAAAATGGATTTGAGTTTGCCTCATACGCTTCATCTTTTTAATATCTTCCATGAAAATGATGGAAAGGAAAATTGTGCTCAATTGCTAGAAGAAGAATGCATTAAAATGTTTGGTACTAGATCATTGTATGATGAGCATGATTGCAATGTTGTTAGTATGAATTCCTTGAATATCCATGATGCTAATGATGTGCAAAGCCACAAGCTTGGGGAAGCTATGTTTAATGAAGATGATATTTTTAGCATCCCAAGCTTTGATATGCGAAGTTGTTATGATAATAGCATGCCTCTTACCTATGATGATTATATTGATGAAAGTGGGTTTGGAAGAGTGTCAACTTTAGGAAGTAATGATCCCACTATTTTGGAGGATGTTGAATATTATTGTTATATTTATGAAAGTGGATTTGGAAGAGTGTCAACTTTATTTAGTGATGATTCCACTATCTTGGAAGAGGTTTCAATCGATTATGACGAGAACAAAGTTGCTACTTATGATGATTATTGTGATGACACTTATGCTATAAAAATTAGTGATGATTAAATTTATAAAACTTGTCATGATTATGATTACCCTTTTCTGAACATTATTCTTTTAATGTGGAAACAATTTATAGTATTCAAGTCTCTTATGATACTCCGCTATTCCGAATGAGAAGGATTTTGCTTATGTGGAGAGTAGTAAATTTTCTATGCTTGTAGATCATGAAAAGAATGCTTTAGGTGCTGGTTATATTGTTGAATTCATTCATGATGCTACTGAAAATTATTATGAGGGAGTAACATATGCTTGTAGGAATTGCAATAATATCAAGTTTTCTCCCTATGTGCTTAAAGTTTTGAAGTTATGCTTGTTTTGCCATCCTATGCTAGTTGATTATTGTTCCCATAAATTGTTTGCTCACAAAATCCCTACGCATAGGAAGTGGTTTAGACTTAAATGTGCTAGTCATATGCTTCATGATGCTCCCGTTATGTTTCAATTCTTATCTTTTATGTGAGCATCATTTTCATCATCATGCCTAGCTAAAAGGCATTAAAGAAAAGCGCTTGTTGGGAGACAACCCAATATTTACCCTTACTGTTTTTGTGTGTTCACATGATTATGCTAATTTAGTAATCATGTTTTATAGCTTTTGTTTCAATAAAGTGCCAAGTAAGACCTTTAGGATAGCTTACGGTGATAGTTGTGTTGATCCTCCTGAAAATCAGAAACTTTTGCACCCAGTAAATTAGTTTTGGTAATTCACAGAAATGTGATTTTGATCTGATTCTTTTTTATCTGGATTGGTACACGAATTTATTAGGACTTCCTAATTTGGTAGGACTTTTGGAGTTCCAGAAGTATATGTTTGATACAGATTACTACAGACTGTTCTGTTTTTGACAGATTCTGTTTTATATGTGTTGTTTGCTTATTTTGATGAATCTATGAGTAGTATTGGAGGGTGTGAACCATAGAGAAGTTGGAATACAGTATATATTACACCAATATGAATTTAGAATGAGTTCATTACAGTACCTGAGTGGTGGTTTTATTTTCTTATACTAACGGAGCTTACGAGTTTTCTGTTGAGTTTTCTGTTGTGAAGTTTTCAAGTTTTGGGTAGAGATTCGATGGACTATGAAATAAGGAGTGGCAAGAGCCTAAGATTGGGGATGCCCAAGGCACCCCAAGATAATATTCAAGGACAACCAAGAGCCTAAGCTTGGGGATGCCCCGGATGGCATCCCCTCTTTCGTCTTCGTTCATCGGTAACTTTACTTTGAGCTATATTTTTATTCACCACATGATATGTGTTTTGCTTGGAGCATCATTTTATTTTGTTAGTGTTTGCTTGATGTTATTTAGATTAATGTTTTGCATCTATATTTTCAATAAAAATGTCAAGGATAGCCTTTACCACTCTTATTTTGCTAGTATACATGTTGCTGTTTCAAAACAGAAAGTTTACCGCTGTTGCAAAAATTCCCTAGAAAATTCAGAGAATGGTATAATGTTGAAACTTTTTGCATATTGAGATATGATAAATATTCTACATCATATTATTTTTCTCATAATTTTTAGAGGTAGGGAAGTATGATGAATCTTGCATTCTTTACAGACTATACTGTTTTGGCAGATTGCTGTTATGTTTGCATTGTTTGCATATGTTTGCTTGTTTAATGATTCTATTTGAGGATAGGAGTATTAAATATCTAGATGCATTTAGTATGCAATGTTGAATAATAATTTTAGTGATTTTCTACAGTAGAGAATGATAAGGTTTTGCATTGCTTTATACTAACCTATCTCACGAGTTCTTGTTGAGTTTTATGTGGATGAAGTTTTTGAGAAATAGAGAAACCATGATATGAGAGGAATTAATGAGACACAAAAGTTCAAGCTTGGGGATACCCAAGGCACCCCAAGATAATATTTCAAGAAGTCTCAAGCATCTAAGCTTGGGGATGCCCCGGTAGGCATCCCACCTTTCTTCTTCAACAACTATCGGTTAGTATCGGTTGAACCTAAGTTTTTGCTTCTTCACATGAGTTGTGCTATCCTTGCAATGTCATTTTGTTTTGCTTTGCTTGTTGTTTGAATAAAATACCAAGATCTGAAATTCTTAAATGAGAGACAGTCTTCACATAGTTACATAACTATTTAACTACTCATTGATCTTCACTTATATCTTTTTGGAGTAGTTTGTCATTTACTCGTGTGCTTCACTTATATCCTATGAGTAAATGGTTGAATGAGTTGAATGTCACAAATCTGAAATTATATATGTCTCATTTGCTTATCCCATGGGGAGTAATGACTTCACATCTAAGAAGTAGAGGTTGTAAATTTATTGAAGGTTAGCAAGCATTGTATTGGTCATTTGAACAATTCATGAAAGAATATTGAAGGAAGAGAGATTTCACATATAAATATACTATCCTAGACATCTTTTATAATTGTGAGCACTCATTAAGTATGACATGCTAAAGACTTGATGTTGGACAAGGAAGACAACATAATGGTTTATGTTTTCTCACATCTCAATTAAAGTATATTGTCATGGATCTTCCGAACATGTTGAGCTTGCCTTTCCCCCTCATGCTAGCCAAATTCCTTGCACCAAGTAGAGATACTACTTGTGCTTCCAAATATCCTTAAACCCAGTTTCGCCATGAGAGTCCACCATACCTACCTATGGATTGAGTAAGATCCTTCAAGTAAGTTGTCATGTTGCAAGCAATAAAAATTGCTCTCTAAATATGTATGACTTATTAGTGCGGAGAAAATAAGCTTTATACGATCGTGTGATATGGCAGTAATAAAAGCGACAGACTGCATAATAAAGGTTCATATCACAAGTGGAAATATAAAGTGACGTTCTTTTGCATTAAGATTTGTGCATCCAACCCTAAAAGCACATGACAACTTCTGCTTCCCTCTGCGAAGGGCCTATCTTTTACTTTATGTCTTTTACTTTATGCATGAGTCAAGGTGATCTTCACCTTTCCCTTTTTCATTTTATCCTTTGGCAAGCACCTCGTGTTGGAAAGATCCTGATATATATATATATATATCCAATTGGATGTAAGTTAGCATGAACTATTATTGTTGACATCACCCAAAGGTGAATACGTTGGGAGGCAACACTATAAGCCCCTATCTTTCTCAGTGTCCGATTAAAACTACATAACCATAAGTATTGCATGAGTGTTAGCAATTGTAGAAGACTATATGATAGTTGAGTATGTGGAGTTTGCTAAATCAAAGCTCTGGCATAGACCCTTCCTGGAAATAAGATGAATTGCAATTGTTTGATGACTGAGAATGAAGTTTGCTAGTTTTCAAGAAAGTTTATGGTATATGCTTTAACATGTGAATAGCTTGTTACTTGATCTTGAGAAGTTTTATGAGATGAACTACTATTATGACATATAATCATGCTAGAAAAGGTGATTGAAATTATCATTGATGAAACTTGTGCACCTGCTAGCATTCACACTTCATAAATTCTTTCTTTTATCATTTACCTACTCGAGGACGAGCAGGAATTAAGCTTGGGAATGCTGATACATCTCCAACGTATCTATAATTTATGAAGCATTCATGCTATTTTATTAACTGTTTTGAATGTTTATGGGCTTTATTATACACTTTTATATTATTTTTGGGACTAACCTATTAACCGGAGGCCCAGCCCATATTGCTGTTTTCTAGCCTATTTCAGTGTTTCGAAGAAAAGGAATATCAAACGGAGTCCAAATGAAATGAAACCTTCGGGAGCGTTATTTTTTGAACAGAAGCGATCCAGGAGACTTGGAGTTGAAGTCAAGGAAGCTTCGAGGTGGCCATGAGGGTGGGGGCGCCCCCCCCCCCCCTACTGGGCATGCCCCCCTGTCTCGTGGGCCCCTCGAGACTCCCCTGACCGACTTCTTTCACGTATATATTCCCATATACTCTAAAACCATCGAAGCCAACAATAGATCGGGAGTTCCGCCACCGCAAGCCTCTGTAGCCACCAAAAACCTCTCAGGAGCGCGTTCCAACACCCTGCCAGAGGGGGAATCCCTCACCGGCGGCCATCTTCATCAACCCGGCGCTCTTCATGACGAGGAGGGAGTAGTTCACCCTCGGGGCTAAGGGTATGTACCAGTAGCTATGTGTTTGATCTCTCTCTCTCTCTCTCGTGTTCTCTCTATGGCACGATCTTCATGTATCGCGAGCTTTGCTATTATAGTTGGATCTTATGATGTTTCTCCCCCTCTGCTCTCTTGTAATGGATTGAGTTTTCCCTTTGAAGTTATCTTATCGGATTGAGTATTTAAGGATTTGAGAACACTTGATGTATGTCTTGTTGTGCTTATCTGTGGTGACAATGGGATATCACGTGATCCACTTGATGTATGTTTTGGTGATCAACTTGCGGGTTCCGCCCATGAACCTATGCATAGGGGTTGGCACACCTTTTCGTCTTAACTCTCCGGTAGAAACTTTGAGGCACTCTTTGAAGTACTTTGTGTTGGTTGAATAGATGAATCTGAGATTGTGTGATGCATATCGCATAATCATGCCCACGGATACTTGAGGTGACAATGGAGTATCTAGGTGACATTAGGGTTTTGGTTGATTTGTGTCTTAAGGTGTTATTCTAGTATGAACTCTATGATAGATCGAACGGAAAGAATAGCTTCGTGTTATTTTACTACGGACTCTTGAATAGATTGAGCAGAAAGGATAACTTTGAGGTGGTTTCGTACCCTACCATAATCTCTTCGTTTGTTCTCCGCTATTAGTGACTTTGGAGTGACTCTTTGTTGCATGTTGAGGGATAGTTATATGATCCAAGTATCTTATTATTGTTGAGAGAACTTGCACTAGTGAAAGTATGAACCTTGGGCCTTGTTTCCTACCATTGCAATACCGTTTACGCTCATTTTTATCATTAGTTACCTTGCTGTTTTTATATGATTACAAAAACCTATATCTACCATCCATATTGCACTTGTATCACCATCTCTTTGCCGAACTAGTGCACCTATACAATTTACCATTGTATTGGGTGTGTTGGGGACACAATAGACTCTTTGTTATTTGGTTGCAGGGTTGCTTGAGAGAGACCATCTTCATCCTACGCCTCCCATGGATTGATAAACCTTAGGTCATCCACTTGAGAGAAATTTGCTACTGTCCTACAAGCTTCTGCACTTGGAGGTCCAACAACATCTACAAGAAGAAGGTTGCGTTGTAGACATGAGTGGCGCCCCTCTTTCCTTCTCCCTCTCCCTCTCCTTCCCCCTTTCCCCCTCTGGTAGAAGGAAAATGGGGCCGAATCCCACTAGGACTCCAAGTGGGACTCCTCCCCACTAGGCGTGCCCTATGCCAGCCTCCTCCCCTCTCCCTCCTTTATATATGGGGGCGGGGGCACCTCTAAGCACATCAATTGTCTTAGACATGTGCGGTGCCCCCCTCCACTGTTTACTCCTCCAGTCATATTGTCGTAGTGCTTAGGCGAAGCCCTGCGCGGATCACATCACCATCGCCGTCACCATGCCATTATGCTGACGGAACTCATCTCCTTTGTACCTCTACTGGATCAAGAGTTCGAGGGACATCATCGAGTTGAACGTGTGCAGAACTTGGAGGTGTTGTACGTTCGGTACTTGATCAGTTGATTCGAGAAGACATCGACTACATCAACTGCGTTAAGTTAATGCTTCCGCTTTCGGTCTACGAGGGTACGTGGACACACTCTCCCCCTCTTGTTGCTATGCATCTCCTAGATAGATCTTGCGTGAGCATAGATTTTTTTTTTGAAATTGCATGCTACATTTCCGAACAAAAACATACATCAAGTGAATCAATAGAACACCCCATTGTCACCATGGGTATCCCATGCAAGACATACATCAAGTGTTCTCAAATCCATAAAAGTATTCAATCCGATAATAGTGAAACCTCAAAGGTAAAACTCAATTCATCACAAGAAGATAGAGAGGGAGAAACACCATATGATCAACAAAGCTTGCGGTACATCAAGATCGTGCCAAATCAAGAACACGAGAGAGAGAGAGAGAGAGAGAGAAGAGAGAGATCAAACACATAGCTACTGGTACATACCCTCAGCCTCGAGGGTGAACTACTCCCTCCTCGTCATGGAGACCGTCGGGATGATGAAGATGGCCTCCGGTGATGATTTTCCCCCTCCGGCAGGGTGCCGAAATGGGCTCTCGATTAGTTTTTTGTGGCAACAGAGGCTTGCGGTGGCGGAACTTCTCATCTAGGGTTCTTCTCTGGGGTTTTCGTATTTATAAGAATTTTTGGCATTAGAAACAAGATAGAGGGTGCCCGAGGGGCCCACAAGCTCGGGGGCGTGCCCTAGGGGGTGGGCGCGCCCCCCAGGCTTATGGCCTCCCCGGTCACTTCCTGGCCTAGCTCTGGTACTTTGGGGGTCTCTTTTGGTCCATAAAAAATAATCGTAAATTTTCAGCCCATTCCAAGAACTTTTATTTCTACACAAAAAATGACACCACAGTAGTTCTACTGAAAACAACATTAGTCCGGGTTAGTTCTAATAAAATCATACCAAAACCATATAAAATTGTTGTAAACATGGCATGAATACTTCATAAATTATAGAAATGTTGGAGACGTATCAGCATCCCCAAGCTTAATTCCTACTCGTCCTCGAGTAGGTAAATGATAAAAGAAAGAATTTATGAAGTGTGAATGCTACCTAACATAATTATCAATGTAATCTTGTTTATTGTGGCATGAATGTTCAGATCCATGAGATTCAAAACTAAAGTTTAATATTGACATAAAAACCATAATACTTCAAGCATACTAATAAAGCAATCATGTCTTCTCAAAATATCATGGCCAAAGAAAGTTATCCCTAGAAAATCATATAGCCTGGCTATGATCTATCTTAATCACACAAAATATTTCATCATGCACAACCCCGATGACAAGCCAAGCAGTTGTTTCATACTTTTAATGTTCTCAAGCTTTTTTGACTTTCACGCAATGCATGAGCGTGAGCCATGGATATGGCACTATAGGTGGAATAGAATATGGTGGAGGTTGTGAGGAGAAGACAAAAAGGAGAAAGTCTCACATCAACTAGGCAAATTAATGGGCTATGGAGGTGCCCATAAATTTATATTGATGCAAGTGAGTAGGGATTTCCATGTAATGGATGCACTAGAGCCATAAGTGTATGAAAGCTCAAAAAAAACTAAGTGGGTGTGCATCCAACTTGCTTGCTCATGAAGATCTAGGTAAATTTGAGAAGCCCATCATTGGAATATACAAGCCAAGTTCTATAATGAAAAAATCCCACAAGCATATGAAAGTGACAAAATAGGAGACTCTCTATCATGAAGATCATGGTGCTACTTTGAAGCACAAGTGTGGAAAAAGGATAGTAACATTGTCCCTTCTCTCTTTTTCTCTCTTTTTTTTTGTTTGGGCTCTTTGGCCTCTCTTTTTTATTTTGGGCTCTTTGGCCTCTCTTTTTTATTTTGGGCTCTTTGGCCTCTTTTTTTAAAATCCGGAGTCTCATCCCAACTTGTGAGGGAATCATAGCTTCCATCCTCCTTTCCTCACATGGGACAATGCTCTAATAATGATAACCATCACACTTTTATTTACTTACAACTCAAGAATTACAACTCGGTACTAGAACAAGATATGACTCTATATGAATGCCTCTGGCGGTGTGCCGGGATGTGCAATGAACAAGAGTGACATGTATAAGAAAATATGAACGGTGGCCAAGCCACAAATACTATGCCAACTACATAATCATGCAAAGCAATATGACAATGATGGTATGTGTCATAATAAACGGAATGGTGGAAGTTGCATGGCAACATATCTCGGAATGGCTATGGAAATACCATAATAGGTAGGTATGGTGGCTGTTTTGTGGAAGGATATATGGTGGGTTTAATGCACCGGCGAAAGTTGTGCGGTACTAGAGAGGCTAGCAATGGTGGAAGGGTGAGAATGCGTATAATCCATAGACTCAACATTAGTCATAAAGAACTCACATACTTATTGCAAAAAATTATTAGCCATCAAAACAAAGTACTAATACGCATGCTCCTAGGGGGATAGATTGGTAAGAAAATACCATCGCTCGTCCCCGACCGCCACTCATAAGGAAGACAATCAAAAAGTAAATCACGCTCCAACTTCATCACATAACGGTTCACCATACGTGCATGCTACGAGATCACAAACTTTAACACAAGTATTTTTACCAATCCACAATTACTCATTAGCATGACTCTAATATTACCATCTTTATATCTCAAAACAAATGCAAGGGATCAAACTTCTCATATATTCAATGCTCTTTATATGAAATTTTTTATTATATCCCTCTTGAATACCCATCATATTAGGACTAAATTCATATCCTAAGCAAATTGTCATACTATTTATAAGACTCTCAAATAATATAAATTAAGCATGAGAGTTCATAAATTTCTTGAAAATAAAACCAATGTCGTGCTCTAAAAATATATAAGTGAAGCATTAGAGCAACTGACAAACTACACCAAAAAGATATAAGTGAAGATCAATGAGTAGTGAAATAATTAAGTAGCTATGTGAAGACTCTCTCTCATTTAAGAATTTCAGATCTTAAGTATTTTATTCAAACAGCAAGCGAAACAAATAAAATGACATTCCAAGGATAGCACATATCATGTGAAGAAGCAAAAACTTAGGCTCAACTGAAATTGATCGGTCATTGTTGAAGAAGAAAGGTGGGATGCCCACCGGGGCATCCCCAAGCTTAGATGCTTGAGGCTTCTTGAAATATTAACTAGGGATGCCTTGGGCATCCCCAATCTTGAGCTTTGTGTCTCCTTAATTCCTTTTATATCATGGTTTCCCTAAGTCCTAAAATCTTCATCCACACAAAACTCAACAAGAACTCATGAGATAAGTTAGTATAAACCAATGCAATAACCTTATAATTCTCAACTGTAGCAAATCACTAAAATTGTTGTTTAAATTGCATACTAAATGCCTCTACATATTTAACACTCCTATCCTCAAATAGAATCATTAAACAAGCAAACAAATGCACACAAGGAAAACATAACAGCAATATGTCTAAACAAAAGAGTCTGTAAAGAATGCAAGAGTATTCATACTTATCTAACTCCAAAAATTCCACACTGTAGAAAATTTGTTGCTACTCGTTGTGTAAAAATTTCAAGATTTTATCACATTCTGTTTTCAAAACAGCAACATATGGACTTGAAAAATAAGCATCGTAAAGGCTATACTTGACCATTTTATTGAACTAAGAGATGCAAAACATTATTCTAAATAGCAGCAAGCAAATCTCAACAAAAGAAAATGACACTCCAAGCAAAACTCATATCATGTGATGAATAAAAATATAGCTCCAAGTGAGGTTACCGATAATGTTGGAGACGAAAGAGGGGATGCTTTCCGGGGCATTCCCAAGCTTAGTTGCTCGGGTATTCCTTGAATATTACCTTGGGGTGTGTCGGTGTCAAAACCGGTGGATCTCGGGTAGGGGGTCCCGAACTGTGTGTCTAGGCGGATGGTAACAGGAGACAAGGGACACGATGTTTTTACCCAGGTTCGGGCCCTCTCGATGGAGGTAAAACCCTACTCCTGCTTGATTAATATTGATGATATGGGTAGTACAAGAGTTGATCTACCACGAGATCGGAGAGGCTAAACCCTAGAAGCTAGCCTATGGTATGATTGTTGTTCGTCCTACGGACTAAAACTCTCCGGTTTATATAGACACCGGAGAGGGCTAGGGTTACATAGAGTCGGTTACAATGGGAGGAGATATTCATATCATATCGCCAAGCTTGCCTTCCACGCCAAGGAAAGTCCTATCCGGACACGGGATGAAGTCTTCAATCTTGTATCTTCATAGTTCGGGAGTTCGGCCAAAGGTCATAGTCCGGCCATCCGGACACCCCCTAATCCAGGACTCCCTCAGTAGCCCCTGAACCAGACTTCAATGACGACGAGTCTGGCGCGCAAATTGTCTTCGGCATTGCAAGGCGGGTTCCTCCTCCGAATACTTCATAGAAGATGTTGAACACAAGGATAGTGTCCGGCTCTGCAAAATAAGTTCCACATACCACCGTAGAGAGAATAATATCTGAACAAATCTAACCTGCTGACGTATTCCGCAGCGTGACATCACACCACGGCCAAGCCTTTATTCGAATCGTTTTTCTGTTCCACCTCAGCATGTTTAGCGAGGCGGTTTCCTTGGCACGTCTTGTCAAGGCAGAGATCGTGTCCCCTTATTCCGGGATTCTCATCAATACGGGCGTGGGTAACCCAATCGCGCCATTAACCGTGGCGCTTGGGAGATAAGCGAGTTTTATTAGGCTGGTGGGGGCTTATAGTTTCGGCCGCCCATATAAGGGGATAAGGATCCACCCTTTCCATTTACGCCTTCTTCCTCCTTTGCTTATCCATCCCTGCGCACTCGAGCTCCAGCGCCCAAGTCTGCACTTCCCACCTCAACCTTCTCCAATCATGTCAGGAGAGGGAGGGAGATGGATGGCCTCCTCCGTCACGGAGGGGCAAATCAAAAAGTTAAGGAAGGCCGGATACTTGTCTAACGACATCGCGCACCGGCTTCCAGATGAGGGGCAACTCAGCCCCACCCATGGGCCCCATGAGAGGGTCGCATTTCTCCCCCATTTCCTCCGCGGACTGGGCTTTCCTCTTCACCCGTTCGTCTGAGGGCTCATGTTCTACTATGGCCTGGATTTCCACGATCTGGCCCCAAACTTCATCCTCAACATCTCGGCATTTATCGTCGTGTGCGAGGCCTTCCTCTGCATCCAGCCCCACTTCAGCTTATTGCTGAAGACTTTTAATGTCATGGGCGGCCGCCAAGCGGAGTGCGGAGGTGCCATGGTGGGCGGATGGCCAACGTCCTATGGCTCGAGGGCTCCTTTGTGGAGACAATAAAGGGGTGGCAATCGGGGTGGTTCTACATCACCGAGCCGCGCGACCCCAAATGGGCGGCGGCCCCTGAATTCCGATCTGGTTTCCCCACCCGGCTCACCTCCTGGAATGAGACAGGCCTAACATGGGGATATTCGGAAGAGCTGACCGGACTTCAAGCTTGCGTCCAAAAGCTGGTGAACAAGAATCTCAAGCTTGTCAACATAGTCCAGCTCATGCTCATCCGCCGGATCCTCCCATGCCAACAAGGGGCCTTCAAATTGTGGGAGTTTGATCCGGCACAGCACCAAACCTTGAGCAAGCTCTTCGACACTATGTACGAAGATGCCTGGAAGGTGCTGTCTAAGGGCGCCGAGGCCCCCGCATCTGCTACCGAAGATCGCGGATTCAGCTCGCGGCGTCAGGCCAACGAGGTAAGCTATTCTACCCTTTACGGGACTCTTGTTTTTCATAGTCTGACTCTATGTGGGATCTAAACTCCCATCCCTTTAACAGGACTGGCAGAAGAAGGCCGGACAGATCAACTGTCCGGCTCCTTTGCTCGAAGACCCAGCGGACACTCGTTTAACGAAGCTGCTGGTTCCGGCACCTCACGTGGTGCCGGAGAAGAAGGCCAAGAAGAAGGCCATGGGGACTCGAAAGAGTTCCCGACGCCTGGTGGTGTCGGATTCATTGCCTGACAACCCCGAAGCACCCTCCGCCTCTGAAGACGAGGAGGAGGAAGAAGAAGAAGCCTCTCCCCCTCCAGCGGGGGGGAGGAAAGAAAAGGAAGGCCGCCCCAACTGGGGAGGCCGGAGGGTCTAGAAGGGGAAGACCCTTCTACCGGACTACGCCTCCGATGCCAAAGATGGCGGGGAGGAATGGCCATCCAGGGTTAAGCCCCTAGCAAAATCATAAGTATCCGGACACCCGAATAACTTATGGTGCTCCTCTATTATATGGTACCTTCTGACGCTGAATTCAATCATGCAGTCCGCCCAAGGCTCAGCTCGGTGATTCGTCGAGCGGCTCCCTGGATTCGTCGGACGTGAATAGCGCTTCACTTACGACGGCCTCCTCCCCGCTCCCTGCGGACGACGCCAAGGTGGAGACCCAAAAGGGACTAGACCAGGAGGTGGTGGTCCTGGAGGCGCCGCAAGGCGACCTCCCGGATTCCAGGCCCGAAGGGGGTAAAACCCCAGAGGTGTCTAAGTCCGGCCCTGGGCCGGACATTGCTCCGGAACCTTCAGTGGCTCCGGAGTCTGGCAGGCGGTGCCTTCGTAAGAAGGGCAAGCCTACGACACCGGTGACCTTCGTCCAACCGAAGGCGCCGGACAATTTGCTGGAGGGGCTTAACAGCGCCTCCATCAACGAGGAACACCGCACTGTTATGAGTGTGGTGATTCAGAAGGTTCAGTCCGCCAAGAGCGGGCTGACTGAAGCATGTACCAGCCTTCTAATAGGTTTTGAGGTAAGTTTCAAGATATGTAAGAATATTGCCGCATAGACAGTAGCCCCTAATGCTTAGTTTGGTGTTCGGAAAGAAAAGCCGAGCTGAGGGTCCAAAAAGATATATGCAGGAGTCTAACATAAATATGTGAATATGCGAATGCAGGCTGCGCTGCTGACCTCTGCCGCACTGACTGCAGAGGTCGACGCATTGAAGCAGAACCTCGAGCGGTCCGAGAACGAGCTCGGCCGTGCCAAGAAGCAGCTCGAGGACAAGGAAGGTAAGTAATACCTTATAGAAAGGATTTGGTTGCAAAAAATTACAGGAATAACGTGGGTATTGCAGGGGCCACGACCGAGGTGGCGACCCTGAAGGAAGCGGTGTCCAAGGCCGAAAACAGTGCGGCCTTGGAGCGCACCAAGCGAGAGAAGCAGGAGGCGCGGGAGACGGAGGTGCGGCAAGCACTCCAGGCTCTCGTGGAGAAACACAAGAGTTTGGAGCGTGACTCGAAGACTCGAGAGTCCGAGCTCGCCTTGGCTCTTGAGAGTGCAAAAACCGCTAAGGCCGAAGCCCAGAAGGCCCTCCGGGAGATCGAGGCGATAAAGAAGATAGCGGCGGGTAAGGCATTCTTTATGCAAAGCAAGCATATAAAAGTGAATTATCTGTTACTTACCCGAATCCGGAGCTCTCCAGGAGCGTTCGCCGATCTGCCCTGTAGTGTGTCTGATGCTGCCGCATTCTACCGAGCCGAGGAGGGGAGCTCGACGGAAAAGGTGTTTTGGTCTCAATATGCTGAGGCCGGACATCCGATGCCCCTGAGCGACCAGTTGAAGCAGCTGGTCGAGCTCCACAATGTGGCCGAACAGGCCATGAAAGGCCTCATAGTTTGGCTGTGGCCTAGAGAAGCCATGCCTGGGAGCTACTTCGGTCTGGTGCGGCGGCTGGTGGACGCCTGTCCATGGATTGAAGTCATCAAGCGCTCCGTGTGTATTGAAGGTGCCCGTCGGGCCCTGGCCCGTGCTAAAGTGCACTGGGGCAAGATGGACGCCGAGAAGCTTGTGACAGACGCGCCACCGCCGGGCAAGGAGTATCACAAGCCCGAGATGTATTATGAGGGCATCCTGAAGGGTGCCCGCCTTATAGCGGGTGAATGCTCCAAAGATGTAATTTTTGAGTAGACTCGCATCTGTTATCCTGTACGCTAAAAACTTTGTTCATATGCGCTAAGCAATGCTTGTTAATTTAAAATATTACCTTCTGTGCGGCCGTTTATCGAATCTGAGAGATGCAAGTCGTCGGCTTCTACCCCCATGCCACGAGTGCTGGGGTGTTCGGGATAAACCTGAGCGCTCTTGTTCCCATTCTTGGGTCCATCTAGGGAGGCGCTCAGCACAACGAACAAGGCCATCAAACTTATAATGCTTTATCACTCTCACTTAGCCATAGAATTCTATAATTTTAAATTTCGGTGAAGCCCCTATTATTCAGAAGAGCGAGTTCGGGGCGCTATCCACGCCTAGGCCAGATAAATCCGGCTCCTCGCTCTAAGCGGCATAAGTCTTTAGGGACTCGAAAAACCTCGTGAACAGCGACCGGTCTCTCGCACTATAATGACAGTCAGTTTTAGCTTTCTCTACTGAGGTGTTAACCCAGCTCAACTGGGGCACAATCGCAGTAGTTCTCCCAGTGCTACCTTAGCCAACATTGCAGAACGTAAGGTACCAAAACATGGGAGCCGGGCAAACCCAAATGTTGACCCAAGACATGATTCGGAGCCGATGCATATAATGCTATAAGTTCGGGGTGCCGCACTCATGAGAGTGTTCGATCTTCTCACACCGTGTTATGGGGTGCTTAAGCCCCTGGTGTATTGGTCGTACCAAAGTGTATGGTTGCATAATGTCATGACTGAACACATTTGTATAAAAATAGATGAATACAATAATAGATAAGAGCTATGTATTGTTTATAAAAAAAGGGCTGCTATGAAAGCAGAACGATACAAATAGTGCGATAAGCAAGAGATGGGATTATTTGACATGTCCCCCTCCAGGGGCAAGCTGCGAGACTTTAAGTAAAACAGGTATTTAGCTCATTATAGAGACCACCTGGACATTTGACGTGGCTTGTTCTCTCCCTGGCTGTTGCATCATGTGTTCGGCGAGTGTGTTGCCGGACAGGCCTTCCGGATAGTTGGGTCCTGAAAGTATATAAAAAAAGGAAATGGCAAAATAGGGAGCCCCTAGTGCGGTTGAGCCGCATTCTGGGCGTGCCGTGGTTGAGCCCCTCCCCTTATGCCCATGGTATTTGCAAAGCGTAATTATGTACGCGTGGTACCGCTATCGCCATTTGGCGAGGGCTGGGGTTGGGGCCGCACTGCTATGCTTGCTCAGAACGTGCCGGTCGGTTTTGTTGTAGGTTACTTTGGGCGCGCTTGACGTTGTCCGGACGTTTAACACCCGGATTGGAGAATTGCCTTGAGAGGTTACTTTGTACTTTCGCCGCCAGGGCCGCCGTGTGCTCCTTCGTTCGGAGAGAGCGTTCGGTGTTTCCATTTACCGTAATGACTCCGCGAGGGCCTGGCATCTTGAGCTTGAGATATGCGTAGTGCGGCACCACATTGAATTTTGCGAATGCGGTTTGTCCGAGCAGGGCGTGATAGCCACTGCGGAATGGGACTATGTTGAAGATTAACTCTTCGCTTCGGAAATTATCCGGGGATCCGAAGACCACTTCGAGTGTAACCGAGCCAGTACAGCTGGCTTCTACACCTGGTATGACGCCTTTAAAGGTTGTCTTTGTGGGTTTAATCCTTGAGGGATCTATGCCCATTTTTTGCACTATATCCTGATAAAGCAAGTTCAGGCTGCTGCCGCCGTCCATGAGGACTCTAGTGAGGTGAAAGCCGTCAATGATTGGGTCTAGGACCAATGCGGCGAATCCACCGTGACGGATGCTAGTGGGGTGGTCCCTTCGATCAAAAGTGATCGGGCAGGAGGACCATGGGTTGAACTTTGGGGCGACTGGCTCCAACGCATAGATGTCCTAGAGAGCACGCTTCCGCTCCCTTTTGGGGATATGGGTTGCGTAATCATGTTCACCGTCCGCACTTGTGGGGGGAAGCCCTTCTGTCCTCTGTTGTTCGGCGGTCGGGGCTCCTCCTCGTCATCGCTATGCAGCCCCTTGTCTCTGGTTTCGGCACTTAACTTGCCTGCCTGCTTGAACACCCAACAATCCCTGTTGGTGTGGTTGGCTGGTTGTTCGGGGGTGTCGTGTATCTGGCACGAGCAATCGAGTATCCAGTCTAAACTGGATGGGCCCGGAGGGTTTCTTTTGAATGGCTTGTTCCGCTGACCGGGTTTAGAGACTCTGAATCCGGCATTAACTGCCGTATCCTCAGTATTGTCGCCGTTAGTGCGGCGCTTGTGCTTGTTGCGATGTGACCTGCCATTGTTGCCCTTGGTATCCGAATTGCCAGGGCCCTTGGTTATGTTATTTCTACGAGCTAGCCAGCTGTCTTCTCCCACGCAAAAGCGGGTCATGAGTGTCGTGAGGGCTGCCATAGATTTCGGCTTTTCCTGTCCTAGGTGCCAGGCAAGCCATTCGTCTCGGATGTTGTGCCTGAAGGCTGCAAGGGCCTCGGCGTCCGGACAGTCGACTATTTGATTTTTCTTGGTTAGGAACCGTGTCCAGAATTGTCGGGCCGATTCCTCTGGCTGCTGGATTATGTGGCTTAGGTCATCGGCGTCTGGCGGTCGTACATAAGTGCCCTGGAAGTTGTCAAGGAACAAGGATTCTAGGTCCTCCCAACAACTAATTGACTCTGCTGGCAGGCTGTTAAGCCAATGCCAAGCTGGTCCTTTAAGCTTGAGCGGGAGGTATTTGATGGCGTGTAGATCATCACCACGGGCCATGTGGATATGAAGGAGATAATCCTCGATCCATACCGCGGGTTCTGTTGTGCCATCGTATGATTCGATGTTTACGGGTTTAAAACCCTCGGGGATTTGATGATCCATTACTTCGTCTGTGAAGCATAGTGGGTGTGCGGCGCCCCTGTACTGGGCTATATCGCGACGTAGCTCAGATGAGCTTTGTCTGTTGTGTTCGGCCTGGCCGTATTTATCATATCCAGCGTGACGGTTATCGTCATGTGACGTGGGGCGCCCACGCGATCCATAAATCGATCTTGTTTGCCTTGCCTTATCCTCCAATATGTCTCGCAGGTCTGTTGCGTTTCCCCGTGCTCTGGTATTTTTGGAGCGGCGCCGGGGTGCGGCTTGAGTTGAGGGCCGAAAGGCCTCTCTGTCGCAGCCACGGGGTGGCCGATCAGGCGCATCGTATGCTGGTGATGTAGGTTTAGTTGCTTCCTCCTCTAGTTGGGGTAGCAGCCTGCGCTTTGGGTAGCTCTTTGAGGGGCGCTCGAGTTTATACTCTTCGGCCGCCAGGACTTCAGTCCATCTGTCGGCTAGCAAGTCTTGGTCAGCTCTAAGCTGCCGCTGTTTTTTCTTGAGGCTGCTTGCCGTGGCCATAAGATTGTGTTTGAAATGCTCTTGTTCGGCGGGATCCTCTGGCACGACGAATTCGTCGTCGTCGAGGCTTGCCTCGTCTTCGGAGGGAGGCATATAATTGTCGTCCTCGACCTCCCTGTCTGCCGCTCTCTCATGAGGGTTGGCTCCTCCGTCCTCCTGCGCTGAATCCTGCTGGAGGGGGTTGTCTTCGGCACTGTCCGGGGTGTTGTTGTCTCCAGTGTCGGACTCGCCGTTTTTGCTTTGGCGGGATTTAGAGTGGCGCCGCTGACGTCGGCGCTTGGGTTGCTTCTTGGAGGGGTCGTCCTCCGTTTTTTCATCGCCATCCCCTGATTTGGGGGTGTCCACCATGTATATGTCATATGACGAGGTGGCTTTCCAGTGCCCTATAGGTGCTGGTTCTTGGTTGTCTCCTTCATCGGCGTCCATATCGTCAATGTCTTCGGAGTCAAAGTCTAGCATGTTGGTTAGATCATCGACAGTGGCTACAAAGTGGGTGGTGGGTGGGTTTCGAATTTCTTCATTGTCTGCATCCCAACCATGCTGACCATAGTCCGGCCAGGGCTCTCCTGACAAAGAGAGAGACTTTAGTGAATTCAGGATATCGCCAAAGGGTGAGTGCTGAAAGATGTCCGCGGCGGTGAACTCCATGATCGGAGCCCAATCGGGTTCGATCGGAAGGGGTGGTGAAGATTTGGAGTCCGGAATGGAGTCCGGCACCTTGGAGTCATAGGCCTCGCAAAGGACTAGGCTGGTATTTGGCTCTATCGCTGTAGAGATTGCGGCTCCTGGGGTGGCGTCCAACCGTCCGTCCCCGACTGGCGCAGTTGGCTCCGAGCTAATGGTCGGAGCGGACACCTGAGCGGCGCTCTGGGCCTTGTCCGGCGGCAAAGCTAGATCATGCCCATCGTGACAGTGCGGCACGCTCGGCCGTGGCTCGAATCCATCGAAGATCAAGTCCCCGCGGATGTCGGCCGTGTAGTTTAAGCTTCCAAACCTGACTTGATGGCCAGGGGCATAGCTTTCGATCTGCTCCAGATGGCCAAGCAAATTGGCCGGCAGTGCGAAGCCGCCGAATACGAAGATCTGTTCGGGGAGAAAAGTCTCACCCTGGACCGCGTCGTGGTTGATGATAGAAGGAGCCATCGGGCCTAAAGGTGACGACATAGAGGAACTCTCAATGAAAGCACCAATCTCGGTGTCAAAACCGGTGGATCTCGGGTAGGGGGTCCCGAACTGTGCGTCTAGGCGGATGGTAACAGGAGACAAGGGACACAATGTTTTTACCCAGGTTCGGGCCCTCTCGATGGAGGTAAAACCCTACTCCTGCTTGATTAATATTGATGATATGGGTAGTACAAGAGTTGATCTACCACGAGATCGGAGAGGCTAAACCCTAGAAGCTAGCCTATGGTATGATTGTTGTTCGTCCTACGGACTAAAACTCTCCGGTTTATATAGACACCGGAGAGGGCTAGGGTTACATAGAGTCGGTTACAATGGGAGGAGATCTTCATATCATATCGCCAAGCTTGCCTTCCACGCCAAGGAAAGTCCTATCCGGACACGGGACGAAGTCTTCAATCTTGTATCTTCATAGTCTGGGAGTCCGGCCAAAGGTCATAGTCCGGCCATTCGGACACCCCCTAATCCAGGACTCCCTCAGGGTGCCTTGGTCATCCCCAAGTTTAGGGCCTTGCCACTCCTTATTCTCCTCATATCGATATCTCACCCAAAACTTGAAAACTTCAATCACACAAAACTTAACGGAACTTCGTGAGATTGGTTAGTATGATAAAGACAAATCATTCACTTTGGTACTGTCAAGATAAGATTCGTAATTGTTCACACACAATTCCTACTTTAACTTATCATTTCCACAGTTTATATTACTTAATATAAGCTATGGAAACACTAAAACAAGCAAACTATGCATTGAAAATAGAATCTGTCAAAAACGGAACAGTCTTTAATGATTTGAACAACAACCATACTTCGGTTACTCCAAAAATTCTAAAAATTAGGAAAACATAGAACATTTGTATATCAATAAAGTGGAAAAAGTTCAGAATTTTCCGTCGCTCCAGAGATTCAGATCAATTCTGTTACTGGTCACAAAACTTTCTGTTTTCTCACAGAATCAAATCAACAATCATCCACACTAGCCCAAAGGCTTTACTTGGCACATTATTGAAATAAAAGCTATAAAACATGATTAATACAGTAGCTTAATCATGTGGACAGACAAAAACAGTAGGGGTATGATACGTCTCCAACGTATCTATAATTTTTGATTGTTCCATGCTATTATATTACCCGTTTTGGATGTTTATGGGCTTTACTTTACACTTCTATATCATTTTTGGGACTAACCTACTAACCGGGGGGCCAACCCATATTGCTGTTTTTTTACCTATTTCAGTGTTTCGAAGAAAAGGAATATCAAATGGAGTCCAAACGGAATGAAACCTTCGGGAGCGTGATTTTTGGAACGAACATGATCCAGAGGACTTGGAGTGGAAGTCAAGAAACAATCGAGGAGGCCACAAGGGTGGAGGGCGCGCCCCCCTACTGGGTGTGCCCCCCTATCTCGTGGGCCCCTCGGGAGTCCACTGACCTACTTCTTCCTCCTATATATACCCACATACCACGAGAACATCAGAAGCGACCACGAAAACCTAGTTCCACCGCTATAACCTTCTGTATCCGCGAGATCCCATCTTGGAGCCTTCGCCGGCGCTCCGCCGGAGGGGAAATCAATCACGGAGGGCCTCTACATCATCTCCAAGGCCTCTCCGATGAGTTGTGAGTAGTTTACCACAGACCTTCGGGTCCATAGTTATAAGCTAGATGGATTCTTCTCTCTCTTTGAATCTCAATACCATGTTATCCTCGATCTTCTAGGAGATCTATTCGATGTAACTCTTTTTGTGGTGCGTTTGTCGAGATCCGATGAATTGTGGGTTTATGATCAAATTTATCTATGAGAAATATTTGAATCTCCTCTGAATTCTTTTATGTGTGATTAAGTTATCTTTGCAAGTCTCTTCGAATTATCAGTTTGGTTTGGCCTACTAGATTGATCTTTCTTGCAATGGGAGAAGTGCTTAGCTTTGGGTCCAATCTTGCGGTGTCCTTTCCCAGTGACAGCAGGGGCAGCAAGGCACGTATTGTATTATTGCCACCGAGGATAAAAAGATGGGGTTTATATCATATTGCATGAGTTTATCCCTCTACATCATGTCATCTTTCTTAATGTGTTACTCTGTTCTTTATGAACTTAATACTCTAGATCCATGATGGATAGCGATCGATGTGTGGAGTAATAGTAGTAGATGCAGGCAGGAGTCAGTCTACTTGTCACGGACGTGATGCCTATATACATGATCATGCCTAGATAATCTCATAATTATTCTCTTTTCTATCAATTGCTCGACAGTAATTTATTCACCCACCGTAATACTTATGCTATCTTGAGAGAAGCCACTAGTGAAACCTATGCCCCCCGGGTCTATCTTTTATCATATAAGTTTTCAATCTACTTCTATTTGCATCTTTACTTTTCCTATCTATATTATAAAATGCCAAAAATATATTTATCTTATCATATTATCTCTATCAGATCTCACTTTCGCAAGTGGCCGTGAAGGGATTGACAACCCCTTTATTGCGTTGGTTGCGAGTTCTTGTTTGTTTGTGTAGGTGCGTGGGACTTTTGAGGAGCCTCCTACTGGATTGATACCTTGGTTCTCAAAAACTGAGGGAAATACTTATGCTACTATTGCTGCAGGACCCTTTCCTCTTCAAGGAAAACCAACGCAAGCTCAAGACGTAGTGTCACGCCCAATATGCGACCCTATCCAAAAGGAACTCGAAGGTCCCACCAAGGATAGACCCACATATTGAAACGCTTTTGCAAGGTGGATATCATTACATCAACATTACATAATAGATGGGGATACATACAAGAGGCATACAATGCCACACGGATACAACATCATCATACATAAGAGCACCATCTGACTACGAATGAAACATAAACAGAAACTCAAACGACATCCACCATGCTAGACCCAGGCTGCCGACCTGGAACCTATCCCCTGATCGAAGAAGCAGAAGAAGAACTCAACGCATGCAAGCATCGCTCTCGCGTCATGATCATCGCATAACCTGTACCTGCAACTATTGTTGTAGTAATCTGTGAGCCACGAGGACTCAGCAATCCCATTACCATGGGTATCAAGACTAGCAAAGCTTAAAGGGAAAGGAAGGGGTAAAATGGTGAGGCTGTAGCAGCGACTAAGCATATATGGTGGCTAACATACGCAAATAAGAGCGAGAACAGAGCAAAGGAACGGTCGTGAAGCTAGCAATGATCAAGAGGTGATCCTGAACTCCTACTTACGTCAAACATAACCCAAAAACCGTGTTCACTTCCCGGACTCCGCCAAGAAGAGACCATCACGCTACACACGCGGTTGATGCATTTTAATTCGGATCTGGTGTCAAGTTATCTACAACCGGACATTAACAAATTCCCATCTGCCTATGATTGCAGGCACGGCTTTCGAAAGATTATACCCTGCAGGGGTGTCCCAACTTAGCCTATGATAAGCTCTCGCGATCAACGAAGGATATACCTTCTCCCAGGAAGACCCGATCAGACTCGGAATCCCGGTTTACAAGACATTTCGACAATGGTAAAACAAGACCAGCAAAG
This sequence comes from Triticum dicoccoides, assembly GCF_002162155.2. NCBI lineage: Eukaryota > Viridiplantae > Streptophyta > Magnoliopsida > Poales > Poaceae > Triticum > Triticum dicoccoides. The sequence continues at coordinate 444,945,517 of NC_041383.1, read as the reverse complement.
TCACCCGATGCGCCGACAATCCCGATAGGAGCTGCACATATCTCGTTCTCAGGGCAACACCGGATAAGTCAAGCTACGAGTAAAACCAGACTTCGAGTTTCCCCGAGGTGGCCCCGCAGGCTGCTCAGTTCGGACCAACACTTAGACAAGCACTGGCCCGGGGGGGCTAAAATAAAGATGACCCTCGAGAGGGCGACTCCCAAAGGAAAAGTAGGTGATGGTGAGGCAAATGGTAAAACCAATGTTGGGCCTTGTTGGAGGAGTTTTATTCAAAGCGAACTGTCAAGGGGGTCCCATAAATCACCTAACCGCATAAGGAACGCAAAATCCGGGAACATAACACCGGTATGACAGAAACTAGGGCGGCAAGAGTGGAACAAAACACCAGGCATAAGGCCGAGTCTTCCACCCTTTACCAAGTATACAGATGCATTAATTAAATAAGAGATATTGTGATATCCCAACATAATCTTGTCCACCATGGGGAAATCTTCAACTTCACCTGCAACTAACAACACTATAAGAGGGGCTGAGCGAAAGCGATAACATAGCCAAGCAACGGTTTGCTAGGAAGGGTGCAAAAGGTTAGAGGCTGACATGGCAAATTGGGGAGGCTTGAAGAGCAATTGATAGGTAGCGCGGCAAAGCGATAGAACGAAGCAACTAGCATAGCAATGATAGTAGTGAGATCCAGGGTAGCGGTCATCTTGCCTGAAATCCCGCTAGGAAGAAGAACGAGTCCATGAAGAAGATGAAGCCACGAAGACGAACCAAGCATAGACGAACGAATCCTCATGATCGCAACGAAACAGGAACTATCGAGAAGAAGCACAACCGGAAAGAAGCAAACAACATAGTAAACAAACAACACATGAACAAGGCATGATGCACAACCAAGTATGATGCATGACAAGGTTAAATGTTGTTAACATGGCAAGAGGTGAAGCATAATAAAACTACCTATCTACGCAATTTTAAATGAGGCCGGAACAACAAACAACAATTCCGGAAAATCCCCATATACAATATTCGAATTTGGTACTGTTCTGCCCTATACACAATTTTAATGTTGTTAAACAACAAAATAAAGTGCAACAAGTTAATCTATGCATTTTTCTACCCCATTTACATATAAAGAACATTTAATTCCAAGCTACGGTTATTTAGTTATGAAATAAACCATTTAAGCATGTCATTTATGCAAAATTAATGGAAACAACAATTGTAAACATCTTAAACATGAACGAAAGTTGGACATTGTGAAACTACATGATAATCTGAGCAAGATGCATATATGACATGTTTCATTTGGATGCATGGATACTTAGATATGAGCATTACAAAACAGTGGCAAAACTATAATTGTGCAATGCACTGGAAAATAACGAAATCCACAGGCAGAGGGAAAAAGATGCACGGGCCAGAAGCATTAGAGTGCAGCGGCCAGAAGTGGAATTGGGCCCAATGTGCGCGTGCAAAAGAAAAGGAAAACGGGGGTGGTTTCTGGGACTCGAACCCACTACCTCCCGTTGAAAACAGAGACTACTAGCCACTGCGCTAGTCATCTGTTTCTGCTACAGAGGGGGGATGGATCGGCTGCTCTTGTGTGGCTAGGAAAAGAACAGCAGTTTGAAAACAAAACAAAGGAAAAAGGTACCACCTGGGATTTGAACCCCAGATCCACGGATGTGCCCGAGGTGCGCTAACCACTGCACTTCTGCAATACTAGTGTACAAAGAGGGTTCAGACTTAGATGAATTGAAGAAGGCCAGGGCTTTCTTCTACATGGCGGACGACTGATTCTCGTCGGCGACAGGAACAAAAAGCGGCGACTACTGCAGCTACCATGCACCGGCGGGGGTGCGGAAAAGGCTTGCGGTGGCCGCGGTGGGATGTGCGCATGATGTGTGTGCTATGCAGGAAGGGTGCATGGGTGTGAGGAGCTCGACTGCTCGAGTACCTCATCCATGGCGTACAGGATGCAGTCGGCAGATACAATCGGGGCAAGGCGAGGCCCTTGCACGTGCACTCGCGTGCGTGGGTGTGTGCGTGTGTGGAGCAGGCGCTATGTGCTAGGCGGGGCTGGAGGCGGACAGAGAGCTAGGCGCACTGTTTCATCCGCATGGCGAGAGCGCGGCGACTGGCCTTCGGACACGAGCAGGACGCTGATACGGCGAGGAAAACGACAGGGTTACGAAGCATGGAGGAGCGGCTGCTCACCATGGGGGTGCTGGCGAAGACAGATCGTACGGAGAGACGATGGAGGCGACGAGGGAGCTCGCTGAACTTGACGTTTCTCTGCTCCGTGAAGAAGACGAAGTAGACGAAGAAGAGGACGTCGGGGAGGAAGCGCCGGAGTCCGCGTGGAGGCATGAGCTGAGGATGAAGACGGCGGGGACGGCCATGGTGCGGAGAAGACGCCTGAACGGACGTAGTGGACGTAGAGGAAGAAGATGGACATGCCGGAGACGATCTTGGTGCCCTCCGGCTGCGAGAACACCGGCGGGGTTTATTCTCTCGGGTGCTCTTTTCTTGCGGAAGAAGAACAATCAGAGAAGGAGAGGGGTTGTGGCGGTGTTGAAGGGAGGAGGAGAAGTTAGGGTAGGGCACAGACGTTGAGGGGTGGTATATAGGACGCTAGGGAGCTGTACGGCAGCCCATCGAGCGGTGCCATGGCGATCTGATGGCTACTATTAGGTCGTACAGAGGTGACATAGAGAAGGAGCAGAGGTGGGCTTGGGCTGGATTCGAAGGGGTAAGTGGCTGTGCGGGACGGCTGTTGCTGGGCTGCGTGCGGCCTCCTCCTGTATGCATTCTTCTCTTTCCTTTCTTTTCTTCAAACAGAAAATAGAGAAAACAAAATGCACAGGGATAGGAGAGTGGCGTGTGAGATATGAAAATATCCTCAGGACCCTGGTGTTATGTGGAATTTGATAAAATTGAGTTGGGCATTTTTAGAGGTAGAAAAATAAATCATGTTTGAATTAAATTCAAACTTGCTCCATTTTTGAACCCAACCAAAACAACTCCCAAAAGGATGAAACTTGACAGAGAGGTATAAGGCATGGAGTATAATCATCAGGAAATAAATGAACATTAATGAAATAGGGAATAATGTCACTTGCAATAAATGTGTGAGAATTGAAAGGAAGAAGCTAGTGATTCGGTGTTGCACTTGATGATGGTTAAGATGGGAGGGCAAGATGGAACAGCAAAGAACATGAGGAGAAGGAGTTCACGAAGATAACAAGCACATGAGAAATATGTACACTACAATGATGATCATGATGCAAATGCAACAAAAACTACAAAGGCCATATCACATCATGAAGCATGAATCAAAGCAAGTGAGATGACCATGGCAAAAAAACAAGGATGGCACAATGCAATATAATAAAAGATGAACATGATGCAAGAAGCAAAAATGACAAGGCAATCAACATGATCATGGCATAAACATATATGAATGAAATATGCAAAACAATTATGATAATGCAACAAACATAATAAACACATGTCAATAACTAAAATAAATGGAAGGGAAACTGAATCGTCAGTCTCGGGGCGTTACAACTCTCCTCCACTAACAAGAGATCTCGTCCCGAGATCTAGGATGGCACCGGAGAGAAGCAGAAAAGGAAGAGGAGAGGTAAAACAAAGTTGCTTCTTTGACAAATGAGTGAAACCATGAACCTTGAGATGTTGAGAAAAATGAAAGAAAGAAAACAAGGAAGATGAGCAAAGTTGAAAACACTCCGTTAGAAAAGAGGAACAAGGGATACGACGAGAACCAAGAGGTTTAGTGATAAGATAGATATTAAAACCACTCCGGTTAAAATAGATAGAGAAGGAATAAGATTTATATAGTTTGGGCAGCACTCCGACTGAAAATGGAAGGAAAAGAACATGAACTTCACACGATGGGATGGCACTTGATGAGATGAGCAACGCAAAGCCTCCGGAAGGATTAAAAGAATGGAATGAAATGAACTTAGAAGGAAGGGTTGAACGAAGTTGTTGAGAGAATGAACAACGAAAAGAATAAGCTTGTCGTGGACTTATGGATAACATCTCAAAATTATGAGCTGGTCGCCGACCACAAGCGGAAAAGGTTAAATAGCTAAGGAGAACGAAGAAATGCAAAACTCCACTTCAAAAGAATACAGAGAATTAATTGCACTTTGAGATGCAAGAAGGAAGATACTAGAACTACTTGAACAAGAATCTTGATGAACACCTGAGGAATGGATTAAATCATGAAGAACCACCATGAAGAACTCCGGTGACAAAAGGATGATGAGATAGAATGAAGGAAGAAAGAATAAGATGAGCCTTGCGATGATTTAGATGGAGGTTTCGACGAAATGGCCGAGGAAATCTGAACTCTGGAAAAGAAAAGATGAAAACAGTTGGAACTAGAATTTATTCAACAAGAACAAACTCCGAAGGAAGGGATTAACCACCTTGATGAAATAAGAATAAGATTTATAGTATGCTTATCCTTCATCAAATTAAATTGATGACAAGCAATGGATTTTTGCATACTACTTATTCTTCTTGAAAAGGATTGAGAAGTGACATGTCGCAAACTTGAGAAGGTCTTCATGAATCATCGGTAGGATTGAAAAGAACGAATGAATTAATATGATGACAAAGGAAAAAGAATCTGAATGAACCACCGTTAGAATTCAAAAATGACTGATGAAAGAGACTTAATCACCGAGAAGAATTAGAAGAGCAAATAAGCTAGAGGGGATTTAGATGTAAAAGAACAAAGAGATCATGAGCTAATTAAAGAGCACTTGAACGAAGCACCGAGATAATTGGATAACGGTAGCTGAAATGTGAGGACGAAGAATTCTTCTGGAACGATGGCCTCTGGTGAAAGGAAACAGAAATCAACTTCTGAAATACTCCGGATGGGTAAGAAAAAATATCTGACAAATGGAATAATCCGAGAGGATAACATGAAACTAGAACCACGAAACTTCGAGAGAACGGACAAGATTTAAGAGGAACTCTTCTTCGGTTTTCAAATGACGACGAGAAACATCACCAAAATAACTGAGATACTCCGGGAGAATGAAAAGCGAAGGGGTTGAGCCAACAATGAAAAGAATTAGAAAGCGAACTTGGAGAAGGCATGTGACTGATGGGATCCATTCTTACGTCACACTTGAAAAGAATTGAGAATAACTCCGGGGAATTAGAAGAGTCAGGTAAGATCCTGGGAAAAGACCTGTGGGTTAGGGCCCACTAAAGAGAAAAACACCGTTGGAAAAGGATGTTGAAGAGGTAGATGATGCACCGAAACAATTGAAATATTTAAATGAGGTGGCAACCTCGAATTAATTCAAACACAGACGAATCTCCTGAGATGTCTTGAACACTCCGGAAGGATAAACTGGCGAGAGGCGAACGAGCAGGGAAAAACACTTGATCCAAGGAAAAGAATGTAATCACCCAAAAAACTTGAATTGAGCCCACCGGAAAAAAGATGAAGAATGTCGAACGAAACGAGAATTCACCGGTTGAAATGATTTACGAAAGACTGAAGAGGTTCCGCACGAATGAGATAGATGGTCGAGAGAGAGTCAGACTCCGGGAAGAAAAAGGGTGGGAGGGCGGGAAAACAAAGGCAACTTGGAAGGGGGGACCGACGAATATCTTGAAGAGAAAACACCGGTTGAAATCATTGAGGAAAGAAAGCAAAGACTTCGCACGAGTAGGATGGATACTCGATTACGGACTCCGGTTCCGAGATGAAAAAGGGTGGGCGGGTGGAAAAAAACAACAACTGAGGATTGAACTTGGCAAAGGCGAAGAGGCTCGAGTCAACTTGACGAGAAATGCACCGGATGAAAAGAGTTGAGAACCAACGATCAGAAAACCAACTACATGATCCTAAAGAAAAATTTGAAGGGGAAGAGGAGTAATTCAAAACACCTACGTCAAGAATCCTTACCAGAGCGACGAAGGGGGCTGAGGAGTAAAAAGAATTCCTACTCTCCGATATAACTAAACTCCGAAATCAGTTTTCTTTTAGACTCAACAACGGCCAAACTACACGATCAATTAAGGGGGCTCCTAGGGTCGGTCGAGGCTCTGATACCAACTTGTCACGCCCAATATGCGACCCTATCCAAAAGGAACTCGAAGGTCCCACCAAGGATAGACCCGCATATTGAAACGCTTTTGCAAGGTGGATATCATTACATCAACATTACATAATAGATGGGGATACATACAAGAGGCATACAATGCCACACGGATACAACATCATCATACATAAGAGCACCATCCGACTACGGATGAAACATAAACAGAAACTCAAACGACATCCACCTGCTAGACCCAGGCTGCCGACCTGGAACCTATCCCCTGATCGAAGAAGCAGAAGAAGAACTCAATGCACGCAAGCATCGCTCTCGCGTCATGATCATCGCATAACCTGTACCTGCAACTATTGTTGTAGTAATCTGTGAGCCACGAGGACTCAGCAATCCCATTACCATGGGTATCAAGACTAGCAAAGCTTAAAGGGAAAGGAAGGGGTAAAATGGTGATGCTGCAGTAGCGACTAAGCATATATGGTGACTAACATACACAAATAAGAGCAAGAAGGGAGCAAAGGAACGGTCGTGAAGCTAGCAATGATCAAGAGGTGATCCTGAACTCCTACTTACGTCAAACATAACCCAAAAACCGTGTTCACTTCCCGGACTCCGCCGAGAAGAGACCATCACAGCTACACACGCGGTTGATGCGTTTTAATTCGGATCTGGTGTCAAGTTATCTACAACCGGACATTAACAAATTCCCATCTGCCTATAACCGCAGGCACGGCTTTCGAAAGATTATACCCTGCAGGGGTGTCCCAACTTAGCCCATGATAAGCTCTCGCGATCAACGAAGGATATACCTTCTCCCAGGAAGGCCTGATCAGACTCGGAATCCCGGTTTACAAGACATTTCGACAATGGTAACACAAGACCAGCAAAGCTGCCCGATGCACCGACAATCCCGATAGGAGCTGCACATATCTCGTTCTCAGGGCAACACCGGATAAGTCAAGCTACGAGTAAAACCAGACTTCGAGTTTCCCCAAGGTGGCCCCGCAGGCTGCTCAGTTCGGACCAACACTTAGACAAGCACTGGCCCGGGGGGGCTAAAATAAAGATGACCCTCGAGAGGGCGACTCCCAAGGGAAAAGTAGGTGGGGATGAGGCAAATGGTAAAACCAATGTTGGGCCTTGCTGGAGGAGTTTTATTCAAAGCGAACTGTCAAGGGGGTCCCATAAATCACCCAACCACATAAGGAACGCAAAATCCGGAAACATAACACCGGTATGACGGAAACTAGGGCGGCAAGAGTGGAACAAAACACTAGGCATAAGGCCGAGTCTTCCACCCTTTACCAAGTATATAGATGCATTAATTAAATAAGAGATATTGTGATATCCCAACATAATCCTGTCCACCATGGGGAAATCTTCAACTTCACCTGCAACTAACAACGCTATAAGAGGGGCTGAGTGAAAGCGATAACATAGCCAAGCAACGGTTTGCTAGGAAGGGTGCAAAAGGTTAGAGGCTGACATGGCAAATTGGGGAGGCTTGAAGAGCAATTGATAGGTAGCGCGGCAAAGCGATAGAACGAAGCAACTAGCATAGCAATGATAGTAGTGAGATCCAGGGTAGCGGTCATCTTGCCTGAAATCCCGCTAGGAAGAAGAACGAGTCCATGAAGAAGATGAAGCCACGAAGACGAACCAACCTTGACGAACGAATCCTCACAATCGCAACGAAACAGGAACTATCGAGAAGAAGCACAACCGGAAAGAATCAAACAACATAGTAAACAAACAACACATGAACAAGGCATGATGCACAACCAAGTATGATGTGTGACAAGGTTAAATGTTGTTAACATGGCAAGAGGTGAAGCATAATAAAACTACCTATCTAGGCAATTTTAAATGAGGCCGGAGCAACAAACAACAATTCCGGAAAATCCCCATATACAATATTCGAATTTGGTACTGTTCTGCCCTATACACAATTTTAATGTTGTTAAATAACAAAATAAAGTGCAACAAGTTAATCTATGCATTTTTCTACCCCATTTACATATAAAGAACATTTAATTCCGAGCTACGGTTATTTAGTTATGAAACCATTTAAGCATGTCATTTATGCAAAATTAATGGAAACAACAATTGTAAACATCTACAACATGAATGAAAGTTGGACATTGTGAAACTACATGATAATCTGAGCAAGATGCATATATGACATGTTTCATTTGGATGCATGGATACTTAGATATGAGCATTACAAAACAGTGGCAAAACTGTAATTATGCAATACACTGGAAAATAACGAAATCCACAGGCAAAGGGAAAAAGATGCACGGGCCAGAAGCATTAGAGTGCAGCGGCCAGAAGTGGAATTGGGCCCAATGTGTGCGTGCAAAATAAAAGGAAAACGGGGGTGGTTTCTGGGACTCGAACTCACTACCCCCCGTTGAAAACAGAGACTACTAGCCATTGCGCTATTCATCTGTTTCTGCTACAGAGGGGGGATGGATCGGCTGCTCTTGTGTGGCTAGCAAAAGAACAGCAGTTCGAAAACAAAACAAAGGAAAAAGGTACCACCTGGGATTTGAACCCCAGATCCACGGATGTGCCCGAGGTGCGCTAACCACTGCACTGCTGCAATACTAGTGTACAAAGAGGGTTCAGACTTAGATGAATTGAAGAAGGCTAGGGCTTTCTCCTACATGGCGGACGACTGATTCTCGTCGGTGACAGGAACAAATAGCGGCGACTGCTGCGGCAACCATGCGTCGGCGGGGGTGCGGAAAAGGCTTGCGGTGGCCGCGGTGGGATGTGCGCATGATGTGTGTGCTATGCAGGAAGGGCGCATGGGTGTGAGGAGCTCTACTGCTCGAGTACCTCATCCATGGCGTACAGGATGCAGTCGGCAGATACAATCGGGGCAAGGCGAGGCCCTTGCGCGTGCACTCGTGTGCGTGTGTGTGTGCGTGTGTGGAGCAGGCGCTATGTGCTAGGCGGGGCTGGAGGCGGACAGAGAGCTAGGCGCTCTGTTTCATCCGCATGGCGAGAGCGCGGCGACTGGCCTTCGGACACGAGCAGGACGCTGATACAGCGAGGAAAACGACAGGGTTACAAAGCATGGAGGAGCGGCTGCTCACCATGGGGGTGCTGGCGAAGACAGATCGGACGGAGAGACGATGGAGGCGACGAGGGAGCTCGCTGAACTTGACGTTTCTCTGCTCCGTGAAGAAGACGAAGTAGACGAAGAAGAGGACGTCGGGGAGGAAGCGCCGGAGACCGCGTGGAGGCATGAGCTACGGATGAAGACGGCAGGGACGGCCATGGTGCGGAGAAGACGCCTGAACGGCCGTAGTGGACGTAGAGGAAGAAGATGGACATGCCGGAGATGATCTTGGCGCCCTCCGGCTGTGAGAACGCCGGCGGGGTTTATTCTCTCGGGTGCTCTTTTCTTGCGGAAGAAGAACAACCAGAGAAGGAGAGGGGTTGTGGCGGCGTTGAAGGGAGGAGGAGAAGTTAGGGTAGGGCACAAACGTCGAGGGGTGGTATATAGGACGCTAGGGAGCTATACGGCAGCCCATCGAGCGGTGCCATGGCGATCTGATGGCTATTGTTCGGTCGTACATACGTGACGTAGAGAAGGAGCAGAGGTGGGCTTGGGCTGGATTCGAAGGGGTAAGTGGCTGTGCGGGACGGCTGTTGCTGGGTTGCGTGCGGCCTCCTCCTGTATGCATTCTTCTCTTTCCTTTCTTTTCTTTGAACAGAAAATAGAGAAAACAAAATGCACAGAGATAGGAGAGTGGCGTGTGGGATATGAAAATATCCTCAGGACCCTGGTGTTATGTGGAATTTGATAAAATTGAGTTGGGCATTTTTAGAGGTAGAAAAATAAATCATGTTTGAATTAAATTCAAACTTGCTCCATTTTTGAACCCAACCAAAACAACTCCCAAAAGGATGAAACTTGACAGAGAGGTATAAGGCATGGAGTATGATCATCAGGAAATAAATGAACATTAATGAAAGAGGGAATAATGTCACTTGCAATAAATGTGTGAGAATTGAAAGGAAGAAGCTAGTGATTCGGTGTTGCACTTGATGATGGTTAAGATGGGAGGGCAAGATGGAACAGCAAAGAACATGAGGAGAAGGAGTTCACAAAGATAACAAGCACATGAGAAATATGTACACTACAATGATGATCATGATGCAAATGCAACAAAAACGACAAAGGCCATATCACATCATGAAGCATGAATCAAAGCAAGTGAGATGACCATGGCAAACAAACAAGGATGGCACAATGCAATATAATAAAAGATGAACATGATGCAAGAAGCAAAAATGACAAGGCACTCAACATGATCATGGCATAAACATATATGAATGAAATATGCAAAACAATTATGATAATGCAACAAACATAATAAACACATGTCAACAACTAAAATAAATGGAAGGGCAACTGAACCGTCGGTCTCGGGGCGTTACACGTAGCAAGAAGGATTTGTGGCGCCGTTGCCGGGGAGGTCTTCGCTCAAGTCAAGACATACCAAGTACCCATCACAAACTCATCTCCCTCGCACTTACATTATTTTCCATTTGCCTCTCGTTTTCCTCTCCCCAACTTCACCCTTGCCGTTTTATTCGCCCTCTCTTTCCCAATCTCCTCTCTTTTTCGTTTGTCTTTTTGTGTGCCTGTTTGCCCTTATGGCTTTGCCTAAGAACACCGACCTTCATCTTAGAAGGTTGGAAGAGATTGAATCAAACGTTAGAAGTTTTATGACTTTACAATTTGATCATAATAATTTCTTCAGAAAAGAGCTTAAAGAACAAAAAAGTTTTATGGGGTTTATGAACAAAGAGCTTGATGATATGTCTAAAGAATTTTATGCTTTGAACTCTCAAATTACTCGGCTTGAAAATTCTATAGCCCAAATTTCTGATAAGCAAGCTACCTTAGTCAATAAGATGGCTGCCAGAAAATAATGATGAAGATCTTAAAGTTACTGATGTTTCCCCTATTAGATCTGTGTTTTGCAATATGAATCTTAATAATAACGGGACTGGAGATGAGTCAACTTTAGTTAAAAGGCGTCCCAATGATTCGGAGTTTTTAGATCTTGATGCTAAATTTGGTAAAAGTAGGATTGGAGAGGTCAAGACTTTAAATAGCATTGAACCCACTATCTTGGATTTCAAGGAATTTAATTATGATAATTGTTCTTTAGAAGATTGTATTTCCTTGTTGCAATCTGTTGTGAATTCTCCTCATGCTTATAGTCAAAATAAAGCTTTTACCAAACATATTGTTGATGCCTTGATGCAATCTTTTGATGAAAAACTTAATTTGGGAGTTTCTATACCTAGAAAACTTTATGATGAGTGGGAACCTACTATAAAGATTAAAATTAAAGATCATGAGTGTTATGCTTTATCTAATTTGAGTTCTAGTGTTTCCAGGATTCCGAAAACTTTATGTGATGTTCTAGGTTTCCATGATCTTGTTGATTGCTCTTTAAATTTGCACCTTGCAGATTCCACCATTAAAAAGCCAATGGGAAGGATCAATGATGTTCTCATTGTTGCAAATAGAAATTTGGTGCCCATAGATTTTATTGTTCTTGATATAGATTGCAATCTTTCTTGCCCTATTATTCTTGGTAGACCTTTCCTTAGAATGATTGTTGCGATTATTGATATGAAGGATGGGAATATTAGATTCTAATTTCCATTAACGAAAGGCACGGAGCACTTTCCAAGAAAGAAAGTTAAATTACCTTATGAATCTATCATGCGAGCTAATTATGAATTGAGTGCCAAAGATGGCACTACTTAGATCTATCCTCGCTTTTATGCCTAGCTAGGGGCGTTAAACGATAGCGCTAGTTGGGAGGCAACCCAATTTTATTTATGTTTTTTGTTTTTGTTTCTGTTTAGTAATAAATTTTGCATCTACCTTCTGTTTAGATGTGTATTTATGTTTTAATTAGTGTTTCTGCCAAGTAGAACATATAGGATAACCTATGGTGATAGTTAATTTGATTCTGCTGAAAAACAGAAACTTTGCACGCACAAAAATAATTTTAGTAATTCATAGAGATGTGATTTTGTATTGATTCTTTTTTCTGCAGATCAATAGACAAATTTCCATGACTTCCTATTTTCATAGGATTTTTAGAGTTCCATAAGTATTCGATAGTTACAGATTGCTACAGATTGTTCTGTTTTTGACAGATTCTGTTTTTCGTGTGTTGTTTGCTTATTTTGATGCATCTATGGCTAGTTTTAAGTGGTATGAACCATAGAGAAGTTGAAATACAGTAGCGTTAACACCAATATTAATAAAGAATGAGTTCATTACAGTACCTTATGTGGTGGTTTTTCTTTCTTTCACTAACGGAGCTTATGAGATTTCCTGTTGAGTTTTGTGTTGTGAAGTTTTCAAGTTTTGGGTAAAGATTTGATGGACTATGGAATAAGGAGTGCAAGAGCCTAAGTTTGGGGATGCCCATGGCACCCCAAGATATTCTAGAATAGCCAAAAGCCTAAGCTTGGGGATGCCCCGGAAGGCATCCCCTCTTTCGTCTTCGTTTATTGGTAACTTTGCTTGGATCTATATTTTTATTCGCCACATGATATGTGTTTTGCTTGGAGCGTCTTGTATGATGTTAGTATTTGCTTTTCAGTTTTCCACAATCATCCTTGCTGTAGACACCATTTGGGAGAAGCCCACTTGATTAGAATTTATTAAAATACTCTATGTGCTTCACTTATATCTTTTGAGCTAGATAGTTTTTGCTCTAGTACTTCACTTATATCTTTTAGAGCATGGCAGTGGCTTAGTTTTGAAGAAATTGTTGATCTCTCATGATTCACTTATATTATTTTGATAGTCTTTTAGAACAGCATGGTATTTGCTATGGTTATGAATTTGGTCCTAGAATGATGAGCATCCAAGTTGGGTATAATAAAAACTATCATAGAAAGTGCATTAAACACTAGGATCAATTTGATGCTTGATAATTGTTTTGAGATATAAAGGTGGTAATGTTAGAGTCATGCTAGTGGGTAATTATGAAATTGAGAAATACTTGTGTTGAAGTTGGCAAGTCCCGTAGCATGCACGTATGGTAAAAGTTGTGTGACAAATTTGTTGCATGAGGTGCTCTTTTGATTGTCTTCCTTATGAGTGGCAGTCGGGGACGAGCGATGGTCTTTTCCTACCAATCTATCCCTCTAGGGGCATGTGTAGTAGTACTTTGCTTCGAGGGCTAAGTAGACTTTTGCAATAAGTATATGAGTTCTTTATGACTAATGTGAGTCCATGGATATACGCACACTCACCCTTCCACTTTGCTAGCCTCTATTATACCGCGCAACTTTCGCCGGTATCATGCACCCATTATTTACCTTCCTCAAAACAGCCACCATACCTACCTATTATGGCATTTCCATAGCCATTCCGAGATATATTGCCATGCAACTTTCCACCATCCCGTTATTATGACACGCTCCATCATTGTCATATTGCTCTTTGCATGATCATGTAGTTTACATTGTATTTGTAGCAAGGCCACTCTCACAATTTTCATACATGTCACTCTTGATTCATTGCATATCCCGGTATACCGCCGAAGGCATTCATATAGAGTCATATTTTGTTCTAAATGTTGAGTTGTAATTCTCGAGTTGTAAATTAATAAAAGTGTGATGATCTTCATTATTAGAGCATTGTCCCAAGTGAGGAAAGGATGAGGAAGACTATAATTCCCCCACAAGTCGGGATGAGACTTCGAACTTTAAAAAAAAGAGGCCAAAGAGCCCACCAAATAATAAAAAAAGAGAAAGGCCAAATAAAAAAAGAGAAAGGCCAAATAAAAAAAGAAAATAAAAAAATGAGAGAAAAGAGAGAAGGGACAATGCTACTGTCTCTTTTCCACACTTGTGCTTCAAAATAGCACCATGATCTTCATGATAGAGAGTCTCGTGTGTTGTCACTTTCATATACTAGTGGGAATTTTTCATTATAGAACTTGGCTTGTATATTCCGATGATGGGCTTCCTCAAAATGTCCTAGTTCTTTGTGAGCAAGCGAGTTAGATGCACACCCACTTAGTTTCTTTTGTTGAGCTTTCATACATTTATAGCTCTAGTGCATCCATTGCATGGCAATCCCTACTCACTCGCACTGATATCTATTGATGGACATCTCCATAGCCCGTTGATACACCTAGTTGATGTGAGACTATCTTCTCCCTTTTTGTCCTCACAACCACCACCATATACCACCATAGTGCTATGTCCATGGCTTGCGCTCATGTATTGCGTAAGAGTTGAAAAAGCTGAAGCGCGTTAAAAAGTATGAACCAATTGCTCGGCTCGTCATCGGGTTGTGCATGATGGGAGTATTTTGTGTAATGAAAATGAAGCATGGCCTAACTATATGATTTTGTAGGGATAAGCTTTCTTTGGCTATGCTATTTTGATAGGACATGATTATTTGTTAGTATACTTCGAGTATTATTATTTTTATGTTTTATAAGCTTTTATCTTGAATCATTTGGATCTGAACAATCATGCCACAAAAAAGAAAATTACATTGAGAATTATGCTAGGTAGCATTCCACATCAAAAATTTTGATTTTATCATTTACCTACTCGAGGACGAGCAGGAATTAAGCTTGGGGATGCTTGATACATCTCCAACGTATCTATAATTTTTTATTGTTCCATGCTATTATATTACCTGTTTTGGATGTTTATGGGCTTTACTTTACACTTTTATATCATTTTTGGGACTAACCTACTAACCGGAGGCCCAGGCCGTATTGCTGTTTTTTTGCTTATTTCGATGTTTCGAAGAAAAGGAATATCAAACGGAGTCCAAACGGAATGAAACCTTCAGGAGCGTGATTTTTGGAATGAACGTGATCCAGAGGACTTGGAGTGGAAGTTAAGAAACAATCGAGGAGGCCACGAGGGTGGAGGGCGCCCCCCCCCCCTACTAGGCGCCCCCCCCTATCTCATGGGCCCCTCGGGAGTCCACCGACCTACTTCTTCCTCCTATATATACCCACGTACCCTGAGAACATCAGAAGCAACCACGAAAACCTAGTTCCACCGCCGTAACCTTCTGTATCCGCGAGATCCCATCTTGGAGCCTTTGTCAGCGCTCCGCCGGAGGGGGTATCAATCACGGAGGGCCTCTACATCATCTCCAAGGCCTCTCCGATGAGTTGTGAGTAGTTTACCATAGACCTTCGGGTCCATAGTTATTAGCTAGATGGCTTCTTCTCTCTCTTTGAATCTCAATACCATGTTCTCCTCGATCTTCTAGGAGATCTATTCGATGTAACTCTTTTTGTGGTGTGTTTGTTGAGATCCGATGAATTGTGGGTTTATGATCAAGTTTATCTATGAGAAATATTTGAATCTCCTCTGAATTCTTTTATGTGTGATTAAGTTATCTTTGCAAGTCTCTTCAAATTATCAGTTTGGTTTGGCCTACTAGATTGATCTTTCTTGCAATGGGAGGAGTGCTTAGCTTTGGGTTCAATCTTGCGGTGTCCTTTCCCAGTGACAGCAGAGGCAGCAAGGCACGTATTGTATTGTTGCCATCGAGGATAAAAAGATGGGGTTTATGTCATATTGCATGAGTTTATCTCTACATCATGTCATCTTTCTTAATGCGTTACTCTGTTCTTTATGAACTTAATACTCTAGATGCATGCTCAATAGCGGTCGATGTGTGGAGTAATAGTAGTAGATGCAGGCAGGAGTCGGTCTACTTGTCATAGACGTGATGCCTATATACATGATCATGCCTAGATAATCTCATAATTTTTCGTTTTTCTATCAATTGCTCGACAGTAATTTGTTCACCCACCGTAATACTTATGATATCTTGAGAGAAGCCACTAGTGAAACCTATGGCCCCCGGGTCTATCTTTTATCATATAAGCTTTCAATCTACTTTTATTTGCATCTTTACTTTTCCTATCTATATTATAAAATACTAAAAATATATTTATCTTATCATATTATCTCTATCAGATCTCACTTTCGCAAGTGGTCGTGAAGGGATTGACAACCCCTTTATTGCATTGGTTGCGAGTTCTTGTTTGTTTGTGTACGTGTGTGGGACTTTTGAGGAGCCTCCTACTGGATTGATACCTTGGTTCTCAAAAACTGAGGGAAATACTTACGCTACTATTGCTGCAGCACCCTTTCCTCTTCAAGGAAAACCAACGCAAGCTCAAGACGTAGCAGGGTAAATGTTGGGTTGTCTCCCAACAAGTGCTTTTCCTTAATGCCTTTCTAGCTAGGCATGATGATTCAATGATGCTCACATGAAAGATAAGGATTAAAACATAACGGGAGCATCATGAAGCATATGACTAGAACATTTAAGCCTAACCCACTTCCTATGCATAGGGATTTTGTGAGAAAATAATTTTTGGAGCAAGAATCAACAAGCATCGGAAGGCAAAACAAGTGCAACTTCAAAACTTTCAACATAAATAGAGGAAAGTTGATATTATTGAGATACGTAGAAGCATATGTTCCTCTCTCATAATAATTTTCAGTAGCATCATGAATGAATTCAACAATATAGCTATCACATAAAACATTCTTTTCATGATCCGCTTGCATAAAAAATTATTACTCTCCGCATAAGCAAATTTATTCTCATCAATAGTAGTGGGAGCAAACTCAAAAAAATAACTACCATGTGGTACATGATTAAAATCACGATGACAAGTTTCATGGTTGTCATTATTCTTTATAGCATACAAGTCATCACAATAATCATCATAGATAGCAACTTTGTTCTCATAATAATCAATTGAAACCTCTTCCAAAATAGTGGAATCATCATTAAATGAAGTCATGACCTCTCCGAATACACTTTCATAATTGTAACAATAAGATTCAACACCCTCCAAAATAGTGGGATCCTTATTTCCTACAGTTAACACTCTTCCAAACCCACTTTCATCAACATAATCATCATAAATAGGAGGCATGCTATCATCATAATAACTTTTCTCATCAAAACTTGGGGGACACACTACTGGAATTAGCTTATTTGCCGTCTGCAAGTTCTTTGCCGTCGGCTGGCTAACGGCAAAGAAGGTCTTTGTCGTCCGCTTACAAAAAGTGGACGGCAAAGAGGGAGGTGGGCCCCACTAACGAGCAGTTTAAAAAAACTAATGGCCACCTCTTTGTCGTCTGCTAGCAGACGACACAGAGGCAAAAGGCGGACGGCAAAGGGGGCGGACGGCAAAGAAATAACCTAACGTTAGGTTAACTAACGGCTCCCCCCACCCCGCCCCTCCCTCTCTCTCTATCTTTTTGTCCTCTCCCCGACGAGACCACCGCCACCCCTCGCCCTGTCGCCCCGACCACCCGCCGCCCCCCTTGCCCTGTCGCCCCACCATCCGTCGCCGCCCCCT
>NC_041383.1:444886579-444927423 GCF_002162155.2 Triticum dicoccoides | reverse complement strand
GCCGCCGCCGCCCCCACCTGTTTTCTGTTCGACGACCTCCCCGTGTATTTGACGAGCTCTGCCCCTTCTTTCGTGGGTGAGCACAAATGACATGTCCTACTCCCCCTTAATTATTTGCTTTGTTCCGGTGTTCGTGCCGATGGAACTTGCTAGCTAGCTATATATGTGTCTTGAATCATCAGTATGCATAACCAATATGTGTCTCCCGTTCGAAAGGGTTATAGTTATAAATATGCATGCATTTGCATATTTATAACCGTGATTCTTTCAAATTGTCCAACGCTATCCATGGATAGCCCCAGTATGTGTAGATTGGGTTCGTTTTCCCATATGCTTTGCTCCGGATCTGACACATAAATTTCGTCAATGCCTCCCCTGTTGTTCTCCGGGTACATATCCTCTCTGTTTATTGTAGAGACGTGTATCAGGAGAACAGCGGGGAGGTGCTACTGAAATTTTGCGTCGGATCCGGAGCATAACATGGGAAGCATAACATGGGAAAATGAACCCAATCTACACATACTCGGGTGGGATTAGGACCTATCATTACCTATTAGAGTGTGGGTTGCATGGACATAATAAAACTGACAAACTAGATCAACTGTTGTGTCCAGTAGCTCTGAAAGTCAAGATCGTGCGTGGATGTACACCGGTCACACTGGTCAGAACAAATGGAGCACTGAATGGTTCACAAAAACCAAGGGGTTTGTGCAAGCCGCATTTGCAAATGGCCAAAGGAAAACCTGGTGCCCCTGTTTCCGGTGCGACAATTGGGAAAAGAGGACAGAGGCTGAAATGGGCAAACACTACAAAAGAGTGATTTTATGCCCGATTATACGGTGTGGACATTTCATGATGAGTCTGCCCAACGTGACTGAGCTGAGGTGGATCATCGTCGCACCGACGAGCATGGTACCCGAATGTCATAGTCTTCAAATGTTATTGGTTTCAACCGAAGGAGACTAGAAGGACTCATGAACATATAGGGCTAGTTGAAATCAAACAAAGCACCCATTTAGATGTTCCTGATGTCTATATTACGGCTCAATAGGCGACCCAAGTATTCTATCTACCGTGGGCCTACCAAACTAATCCAAATCTGAAAGGTTGGGATGTCGTTTATGAAGTGCCGCCACGTGCTCGACTATCTCCCCCAGAGGAAGAGGATTATGAACCTCACATTAACCCAGACACATATGAAGGAGAATTCTTCCAAGAGACACGTCTTGCCAAAAAACATTTCAAGAACCGCTATACTTCACCCCAAAACATTAAAGTAGACAGCGACTGTGAATCCAACATCACCCCAGAGGAGGAACAAGAAGAGCCGGAACAAGAAGAGGTTACTACTGCGGATGACCTGTCAATGCTTGACCGATTACGGCAAGGTGGCCTTCCACATGTTGATGCCGCTGAACCCTATGAGCACGTCATTGATGATAGTGATGATGATGATTATGCATTTATTGATGATAGTGATCGAGATTATTAGTAGTTCGTGTCAGGTATTCAATTTTTTATGTTGTACTTGATGACGATACACTTAAGTGATATACATATTATTATTCATGTAGGTATTTTTTTATGTTGTAGTAATTTCGTTTACTCTTTGTCATGGAAGGTGTTGAAAGATGGTGGGTGCTGGTCGGGAGCACTTCGAGGCCCCTTCTTCGTTGGCGCGTGGTGGGAGGTCTTCTATTCCACACACACCTCTCCGCCGAGCGTTGCTGGACAGTATGGCGACACCGCCGGGCCCTTCTTCATCGATCACGGTGCCCAACAGGGGACGAGGTAAGGGAGGGAAGAAGAGAGGAGTTGGATCACGTGTGAAACAACATGCAGTGCCCCCATGTTTGGTTTTGGTAATTAATGACAATCTCTATGGACTAATGGTTGCCTTGAGTTATATTTGAAGGATTTGTCCATAGGCATTTCTTGAAGTCCATGTGTTGGTTTCAAGGAGTTTATGAGTTGACCAAGGTGCTATTAAGGAATTATTATAAGATTGGTCATGTGAGTGTTGAGCTTATTGCAAGCATGTCTTGAAGAAGAAGATTGTGTGATCATCCATGTTGACCATCAAGACATCATCCAAATGAAGAGAGTTGGAAAGATTCAAGGTTGATCAAGACTAAGTCAAGAGTGGATCAAGTTGATCAACTCACAAAGCATAGAAGATGTACCGAGAGGGATCAAGTGATCCCATGATGTGGTACATGTTCATGGGCTCACATCAAGAGGAAGATATCACTCAACCCATGGAGAGGATGACATCAAGTGGTGATCGTCATCAAGATTGTCGTGTGCAAGTTCAAGTGGAGCATCACGAAGAGATCAAGTGCTTGAAGCTTGCCATCCATTGTGGTGTCAATGGACTTGTGAAGATGTGCCGAAGAGTGGCTCACCCATAGTGGAGTATGGGGGAGCAATCATCTAGTCTTCGTCGAGCCAATGCAATCAAGAAAGGTGGTCCAACTTGAGGGAGTCAAGATCGTCATCATCTAGCTCAAGTGGACCATGTGCAAGGCAAAGGTTTTCCCTTGATAGGTTTTCTCTTTTACCGGTCTCATGGTGGTAGTTGGGAGACCGGGTTATAGGATCGATTGTCGTACTATCAAGGGGGGCTCTCGATGATTAGCTTGGTCGTATCATTCGTAGAGAGCTCAAACCATTGCATCCTTGCATCATATTTCTAGGTTCTTGTTTGGTGCTCTTTGTGAGTCTTAGAGCTTATGGTCATCTTGATGACAAGCTTGAGTTCATCGAAAACGGAGTTCGCATGCGTCTTCTATGAGGTTTTCGGTGTTGGAGGTTTTACCGGTCTTATCCAAGGAAGGGTTCTCACCTTTTTTATGGGCCTTTTCTAATTTGCTTCTTATTGGTATTTCTTTCAAGATTGTGTTAACCCTTGTTGCTAGCTTTCCAACAAACTTGGTTTCATCGAATTCGGAGCTCATATGCGAAAGTTGTGGCTGTTTTGATATTGCATGTTTACATAGAGAGGTTGTACCGCCCCATAGAGAGGTTGTACCGGTTGACCGGTACAACCGGTGTTTGGAGCGGTTGTACCGCTCCAGAATTGGTCCGGAGGTTGTACCGGCCATGTACCGCTCTACCACCGGACTAGCTTCTGTTGTGGTGCGGTTGTTGGGCGGTTGTGGGCCGGTTGTTCCGCTTATTGCCTGTTACCGGTTGTACCGGTGCTCATAGCAGTTGTACCGCTCCAATGTCTTTCTGCACATAACAGGCAGATTCGTGGGGACCTATTTAAGGGGTCCTTCTTCCCCAATGGTTCCCTACCTCTTGAGCTCGTTTTTGCCCCCATTGTTGACCTTCTTTGAGCTTGCTAACTCTCGATCCCTCCATGGATTCTTGCTAGTTTTTGAGGGAAAAGAGAGAGGAGATCTAGATCCACACTTCCACCAATCACTTTCTCCTCTATGTGAGGGGAACCCCTTGGATCTAGATCTTGGAGTTCTTTGTGTTCTCCTTCTTGTTCTTCCTCTCACTTTTCTCCCTAGCATTAGTTGCTTTGGTGGGATTTGAGAGAGAAGGACTTGGGCACTCTGTGTGCCCTTGCCATTGCATTTGTGCATCGGTTTGAGTTCTCCACGGTGATACATGGAAGTTACAAGTTGAGAAGCTTATTACTCTTGGGTGCTTGGTACCCTTGAGCTTGTTCCTCTTGGGTGCTTGGGCGCCCTAGACGGTTGGTGGTATTCGGAGCTCAATCATTGTGGTGTAAAGCTCCGGGCAAGCGTCCGGGTCTGCAATTAGGTTGTGGAGATCGCCCCGAGCAATTTGACGGGTACCGGTGACCGCCCCCAAGGGTTGCCAAAGTGTACGAGTTCGGTGACCGCCCCCAAGGGTCGCCATTTGTACGGGTTCAATGACCGCCCTCAAGGGTCCCTTAGTGGAATCACGGCATCTTGCATTGTGCGAGGGCGTGAGGAGATTACGGTGGCCCTAGTGGCTTCTTGGGGAGCATTGTGCCTCCACACCACTCCAAACGGAGATTAGCATCCGCAAGGGTGTGAACTTCGGGATAGATCGTCGTCTCCGCGTGCCTTGGTTATCTCTTACCCGAGCCCCTTTACTTATGCACTTTACTTTGTGATAGCCATATTGTTCTTTGTCATATATCTTGCTATCACATAGTTGCTTATCTTGCTTAGCATAAGTTGTTGGTGCACATAGGTGAGCCTAGTTGTTGTAGGTTTTGTGCTTGACAAATTAACCACTAGGTTTATTCCGCATTTGTTCAAGCCTCTACCATAATTATTTTAAAACGCCTATTCACCTCCCCCCTCTAGGCGACATCCACGATCTTTCAATTGGTATCAGAGCCTCGTCTCTCTTTGTTAGGCTTAACCGCCTAGAGAGTAAAGATGTCGACTAGGGGATTAGGATTCTCCAACACTCTTAGTTTCGATGGCACAAATTTTGATGTTTGGGTAATTCGCATGCTTAACCTCTTTAGGGTCATGGACTCAAATTTAGAGCGAATTCTAGATATGGGTTTTTATCCTCCAAAGGACCCCCTAAGATTATCTTTAGAGGATGAGAAAAACTCTTATCTCAATGCTCAAGCTTCTAATGTGCTTTTCGATGCTTTGAGCAATGTAGTTATATTTCAACTCATGTCGTTCCGGGATGCTCATGAGTTGTGGACAAAGCTTCAAGATAAATATGGCGTGTCCATGTTTTGTGGGGATGATTGTTCTCCCTCCACCTTCGGTCGTGTTGTGTTCTCAACTTCTTCTACTTCACCTACGTGTGGTTTGCCACAAGGTAATGACATGGTGAGTAGTGGTGTTCATTGCAATGATGATAGTGGGCTCATTGTTGATAATCCTTCATCACTTTCTTATTGCAATGCTTCATCTTTGGACTTTAGCACTTCGAGCACTCCAAATGTTTCACATGCTTGTGTTGATAGTCCTTGCATATCATGTAGAAATTGCTTGACTAAATCTTATGATGATATGCTTGCTATATCTTGTTGCCATGATGAAAATGCATGTATTTCCTCGAGTTGTTGTGCTAACAATGTAGAGGAAACCCAACACTCCATGGAACAAGATGTGGTCTTGGATGGTGCTTCAAGGGATCCTAAATCATCATCTATTGCATTTTGCCTTATGGCCAAGGCTTCAAAGGTATCTCCCACTTTGAATCCCAATATATCTTGTGATGATATTGATGATGGCAAGAGTGATGATGATGTTGATTATGATGAAGAGAATGATGATGTTGCCTCCTTAAAAATTAAGGGGGAAATGATTTTTAAAGCTCTTCTTAAGAATAAAATTGCTCGTTCCAACTTCATGGAAATCATGTCTATTGCTACTGAGGGCAAGAAATATATTGATGAGTTGGAATCTCGTCTTGAGGAGCATGAGGTCACCATTGATAAAATGGAAGGTCATGAGCGTGATTACGCTAATGAGATTGCGGACCTCTCTCAAGCTCTTGAACTTGAACAAACCACCAAGGAATCTCTTGAGGAGACTTTTGCTCTAGAATTATCTAGAGTGAGGGAATCTCGTGATAGAGCTCTTGTGGTGGCAAATGATTTTGAAACTAAAAATGCTAAGCTTGAAGTTGCTCATGCTAGACTCCTTGAGGATTTTGAGCACCTCGAAAATGGCTCAAGGTTCATTAAAGGTGAGCTCATCAAACTCACCGAGTCTCATGCTCAACTTGAAGCTTCTTATTTAAAAGATCTTTCCAAGTTGTCCTCTCCTCTTGTTGTTAATGATGATGCTTGTGCTACTAATTCTATTACTTGTGAAGCATCCATTTTGAAGGAGAATGTTGAGCTACGGGCTCAACTTGAGTTGATATCTAGAAATTATGGGAAATTGGAAGAAAGTCATGAAAAGCTCTCAAGCTCTCATGATGATTTTCTAGTATCCCATAATGTGCTAAACATAGCTCATGAGGCCATGATTGCTAAGGTAACATCAAGTGAGCCTCATGTGGATACTAGCACTACTTCTAGTCAAAATGCTATATTGCTATGTGCTAGTCCTTGTAATTCATCTACTCACAATGTTGGTACATCTTGTGATGAATTGCTTTCCTTGCCTTGTTGCTCTAACAATGAAGCTTATAGTTCCTCTAGTACTTCTGTTGAGACTAACCATGTAGAGGAAATCAAAGAGCTCAAGGCCCAAGTCACTTCCTTGAAGAAAGACTTGGAAAAGAGTCATGAAGGTAAATTCACACTCAACAATATCTTGAGTGTGCAAAAATCCCCCAATGACAAAGGTGGACTTGGTTTCAACTCCAAGAAGAAGAAGAAGTCCAAGATGAACAAAAAGAAGGGCCAAGAACAAGTCAAGAATTCGGCCAAGATTGTTTGCTTCAAGTGCAAAGTAGAAGGGCATCATGTTAGATATTGCCCATTGAAGAAGAAGGCCATTAGTGACAAGCAACAAGGGAAGCGGCCACAAGTTCGATCCCATGCTCAACCACAAGTTGAAGAAAGTCCTCTTCCCAAGAATCCTCAAGCTAATGCTTCTCAAGTTGAGAAATCAAGTGAGAAGAAAGTGAAGAGTAGACGTTGCTACTTATGTCGTGAGAAAGGTCACCTCGCCTCTTCATGCACTAGTGGTAACTTATCCAACCCAATTATTATTGATGATATCTATTCTCTTGGGAAGGATAAGGTTGGCAATGTGTTTGCCAAAGTTGTTGGTACTCAAAGTGGTGTCAAGAAGAGAACCATTTGGGTAGCCAAGCCTATTGTGACTAACCTCTTAGGACCCAACTTGGTTGGGGACCAACAAGCTCAAACTTGATCAATAGGTGTTGTTGGAGGGCATTGGAGACTTGGCTACTTTATGAAGAATTAAGGGGACTTCATCATTCTAATTGTCGCAAGCCAAGTTATTCGAATTATCAAGTTTATATCTTATATCCAATGTTTCTCCATGCGGTAACTCGTGCTTAAAGTGTTTACATTGATAGTTACTTACCCTTTTGCATGTTTGGTTTTGTCCCTTGCATGTGTTTGTATATGTTGTGCTTCCAACTTGATTATCTTGAGCAATCAAGTATGTGTGTGTTGGTTTGCACATCATGTACGTGTGTGTCATGCATTGAGCCTTTTGCATCTTGTTCTTTTCTTAGTTGTCTCATGTGAGAGATTAATGGAATATCCCATTATGGGGGTGTGATGTGCTTTATGCACCTCACAATCCTATATATGTGTGTACATGAGTAATACCATCTAGTATTGATATTTCAATATTATCTAGTCACTATGTGGTATGTCTTCTCATGAGAAATTCAAAATATATATTGTCCATTAATTATCTCGTGTTGGGTCGTTATTTTGCCTCTTGTTTATCTTTAATTGGTATCACATTATGGGGGAGTAATATGCTATGTGTATATTACTAGCCTAGAAAATGTTTACATTTGAGATATTGTCACCTAGAATTGATATTGTAAACTATCTTGTTCCTAGGTGGCATGTTTGCTCTACGAGTTGCAATTTTGCTTTTTGTTTGGTGTGAAGATGATGTCGGATATCCTTGTTATCTACCATCCGGAATTATTTCCAAATACTTCTTGTCTTTTGACAATTGGTACTCACTTATGTGTGGTAGAAATTATTGATCATCTTTACATTGGCCTTTGCTTTTATTTGCTTTAGCTCTTGCCTAGGATTGTGTCAACTCCCATTGTATTCCATACCACTTGTGGATCTTGTTAATTTCTTGAACTTTTCTAGTGTTTTCTAGATATAGTGAAAGTGGTGATCCCACCTCATGCATTTTGTATTCAAATGCAAATTCTCTATAATGCACTAGTCTTGGGGGAGCTATCCTATTCTCTATAAAACACTCATCTTGTGATCCTTATCAAGTGTGTGTTTCTGGAAGGCAAGCCATTTCTTTTTGGTACTTTGTGCCATCATGAAACTTTGTAGAGGGCTTGGTTTGTTTGGAACCATTCTCTCTTTTGGGAATTTGACATCTTTCTTTTTGAGTGTATCAATGGATATCTCATTCCTTGATGTATCTTTTATGGACATCCTCCAAGTGATGATTTATTGATTTGGTATATTTTCTTCGCTTAGTATTTCTTTGTCTTTTGGTCTCGGTTCTTGAAAGTCTTGAGCATGCATATTTACTTCTTGTAGTTTCTTTGGCATGTTTTCTTTCTTTGACCCAATATATAGGGGGAACTCCACCAAGTCTCAAATTGGATGAGATGTACATGAAATTCATTTTCATATTTATATGCACATATTTATGTGGACTTTGTCCTATATGTTGTTGGTTCTCTAACTCTTTGGTCCCAATGAGTTTGGGTACCATTTTGTTTGTGTTGTTGTTCTAGGAACAAGTGGAGATGCATTGGATGCTCGGCTCACTCACAAGGAAGGTGTTGTCACCATGTGCTTATTGGAGTCAAGCTAGGATGATCAATGAACTACTTTGTACCTTCAATTAGTATCTAGTACACCCTTCCAATGTTATCTCGATAACAAGTATCTATTCATGCTTTCCTCTCTTGCATTCAACCTTGTGTAGGTTGCATCTTGGCATGATATTCATCTCATATCTTGTGATACTTGTTTCCTTTCTCAAAGCATCCCAACGATGATCTCTTGTTGCTATTTGTGATGTCTTTGATGTTCGTGCGGTAGGAATTCATTTATATACAATAAGACCATATCTAGCCATGTGCTATGCTTCCAGGCAAATATCTTATTGGTATATGTATGACTTCCTTGTGGATATCTTATTCCTTCGTGTTGTAACTATGTCAGGTGTACATCCTTCTTTGTAGACATATTCGTCTACCTAGAACCTTATACACTTGAGAGAAATTACATCTCTAGATGATATCCTTTCTTTCACGTCCACCTTGTCTTTCTTATGTTATTTCTTTGGTGGCTCCATGAAAGCTTTTGCCTTGAGTGCGTGTCTTCTATCATTGCAACTTGATGCGCTCTTGTGTGGTGAAGATTATTTTCCTCATGCTTATCTTTATGAGTTTTTTTGCCATCTTAATTGGCATCCCTCGTCTTGATGCGCCTTTCATCTTCTATCTTCACCACGGGTTGTCACAAGCATACGTTCTCTATATGCTTATTAGTAAGCTTGTGAACCCATTCGCTAGTTGTGTGTGGGAATGATAGGCCTTGCACCGTGTGCCTCATTCTTTGAAGACTTTATTGATGCTTAATGCTCTTCTGTACATTAGTCTTCTCAAGTGCATTGCCTTGACTCACACACATCTTTTTGGTTGAGCCCACTCTTAAGTTGCCTCTCTTACTTGTTGCTCAACCATGTGTTTGTTGCAAGTACTAGGCTTAGTTTCCTATATGCTCACTTGCACTTGTTGTAAGTTTCTATTGATTTTGGGGGAGCTATGATCCTATTTTGTGCACTTTGTATCCAAATACAAAAATTCTAGATGTGCACAAATCATGGGGAGCTTCTCTAGTTTCTTTAGAACACTGCTCCGCTCTTGTCATAATATCCTTTATTCATGTGGCTCGTAGAATCATTGGCCTAGTTGGTTCAATTGGTATCTTTTGATAGCTTGCTTCAATTGGTATGGTATCTTTTGATTGCTTGATTGCTTGTTTCTCTCTTTAATTATGTCTTTGTTGCATATCTTCCTTTTGCAATCTTTGGGCCTCAATATAGTTTGTCTTCTTCCAAGTATTTACCTTTGTATATGTGTATTGCATTCCACTCTCTTGGTGAGAAATACACAATTTATGGAGGAACATATTTTATATTGGCCTTCTAAGCTTTTCGCCCATTTTGGCAATCGATGCCAATGGGGGAGAAGTTTCAGAGAGTTTTGTGGAGTAGCTTTGGTTTTTTGTTTCCTTAGTGTTTGCATCTCTTACGCATGCATTATTGGTTGTTGCATTGCATGGTGATGCATAATTACTTATATAAACTCTCTTGAAAGTGATTGTCATCAATTATCAAAATGGGGGAGATTGAAAGAACATGCAGTGCCCCCATGTTTGGTTTTGGTAATTAATGACAATCTCTATGGACTAATGGTTGCCTTGAGTTATATTTGAAGGATTTGTCCATAGGCATTTCTTGAAGTCCATGTGTTGGTTTCAAGGAGTTTATGAGTTGACCAAGGTGCTATTAAGGAATTATTATAAGATTGGTCATGTGAGTGTTGAGCTTATTACAAGCATGTCTTGAAGAACAAGATTGTGTGATCATCCATATTTACCTTCAAGATATCATCCAAATGAAGAGAGTTGGAAAGATTCAAGGTTGATCAAGACTAAGTCAAGAGTGGATCAAGTTGATCAACTCACAAAGTGTAGAAGATGTACCGAAAGGGATCAAGTGATCCCATGATATGGTACATGTTCATGGGCTCGCATCAAGAGGAAGATATCACTCAACCCATGGAGAGGATGACATCAAGTGGTGATCGTCATCAAGATTGACGTGTGCAAGTTCAAGTGGAGCATCACGAAGAGATCAAGTGCTTGAAGCTTGCCATCCATTGTGGTGTCAATGGACTTGTGAAGATGTGCGGAAGAGTGGCTCACCCATAGTGGAGTATGGGGGAGCAATCATCTAGTCTTCATCGAGCCAATGCAATCAAGAAAGGTGGTCCAACTTGAGGGAGTCAAGATCGTCATCATCTAGCTCAAGTGGACCATGTGCAAGGCAAAGGTTTTCCCTTGATAGGTTTTCTCTTTTACCGGTCTCATGGTGGTAGTTGGGAAACCGGGTTATAGGATCGATTGTCATACTATCAAGGGGGGCTCTCGATGAATAGCTTGGTCGTATCATTCGTAGAGAGCTCAAACCATTGCATCATTGCATCATATTTCTTGGTTCTTGTTTGGTTCTCTTTGTGAGTCTTAGAGCTTATGGTCATCTTGATGACAAGCTTGAGTTCATCGAAAACGGAGTTCGCATGCGTCTTCTATGATGTTTTTGGTGTTGGAGGTTTTACCGGTCTTATCCAAGGAAGGGTTCTCACCTTTTTTATGGGCCTTTTCTAATTTGCTTCTTATTGATATTTCTTTCAAGATTGTGTTAGCCCTTGTTGCTAGCTTTCCAACAAACTTGGTTTCATCGAATTCGGAGCTCATATGCGAAAGTTGCGGTTGTTTTGATATTGCCTGTTTTACATAGAGAGGTTGTACCGCCCCATAGAGAGGTTGTACCGGTACAACCGGTGTTTGGAACGGTTGTACCGCTCCAGAATTGGTCCGGAGGTTGTACCGGTCATGTGCCGCTCTACCACCGGACTAGCTTCTGGTGTGGTGCGGTTGTTGGGCGGTTGTGGGCCGGTTGTTCCGCTTATTGCCTGTTACCGGTTGTACCGGTGCTCATAGCGGTTGTACCGCTCCTATGTCTTTCTGCACATAACGGGCAGATTCGTGGGGACCTATTTAAGGGGTCCTTCTTCCCCAATGGTTCCCTACCTCTTGAGCTCGTTTTTGCCCCCATTGTTGACCTTCTTTGAGCTTGCTAACTCTCAATCCCTCCATGGATTCTTGCTAGTTTTTGAGGGAAAAGAGAGAGGAGATCTAGATCCACACTTCCACCAATCACTTTCTCCTCTATGTGAGGGGAACCCCTTGGATCTAGATCTTGGAGTTCTTTGTGTTCTCCTTCTTATTCTTCCTCTCACTTTCCTCCCTAGCATTAGTTGCTTTGGTGGGATTTGAGAGAGAAGGACTTGGGCACTCTGTGTGCCCTTGCCATTGCATTTGTGCATCAGTTTGAGTTCTTCATGGTGATACGTGGAAGTTACAAGTTGAGAAGCTTATTACTCTTGGGTGCTTGGTACCCTTGAGCTTGTTCCTCTTGGGTGCTTGGGCGCCCTAGACGGTTGGTGGTATTCGGAGCTCAATCATTGTGGTGTAAAGCTCCGGGCAAGCGTCCGGGTCTGCAATTAGGTTGTGGAGATCGCCCCGAGCAATTTGACGGGTACCGGTGACCGCCCCCAAGGGTTGCCAAAGTGTACGAGTTCGGTGACCGCCCCCAAGGGTCGCCATTTGTACGGGTTCAATGACCGCCCTCAAGGGTCCCTTAGTGGAATCACGGCATCTTGCATTGTGCGAGGGCGTGAGGAGATTACGGTGGCCCTAGTGGCTTCTTGGGGAGCATTGTGCCTCCACACCGCTCCAAATGGAGATTAGCATCCACAAGGGTGTGAACTTCGGGATACATCGTCGTCTCCGCGTGCCTCGGTTATATCTTACCCGAGCCCCCTTACTTATGCACTTTACTTTGTGATAGCCATATTGTTCTTTGTCATATATCTTGCTATCACATAGTTGCTTATCTTGCTTAGCATAAGTTGTTGGTGCACATAGGTGAGCCTAGTTGTTGTAGGTTTTGTGCTTGACAAATTAACCACTAGGTTTATTCCGCATTTGTTCAAGCCTCTACCGTAATTATTTTAAAACGCCTATTCACCCCCCCCCCCTCTAGACGACATCCACGATCTTTCAACGTGGTCGCGGGAGAGGAGGTAGGGTGACTGCTAGGGTGCCTTCCTCGCTGCCACCCCCAGCTATTTCACCCGAGCACGTGACTGCTAGGGTGGACTCGTCCGAGGAGGAGGCTACATGGACTCCGGTCCACGAGCCTCCGGTCCACGGGCCTTCGGCCCACGAGAGTTTGGCCCACGAGACCCCGGAGGAGCACACGTCTGGATGAGGTACCTGGCCGGATCAGCCTGAGGGCCCGAGTGGCCATGCTGATGATGGCGGGGAGCCGACTGATATTGAGGAGGAGGGGGGCACCGTCTACCAGTGTGGTTGTACATGGCTCCCATCCGTGCCGGCGACCCGCGAGCAGAGGTGGTTGATTTTCCCTGATGGGGAGAGGTAAGTGCATTTAATCTTTTTGTACCTTATGCATTCAGGTTTCTTCAAATATCTAATGTGTTGGCCTTGTCATGCTGCAGGGGTTGGGACCACCATCATAGTGTCCGCCGGCCCAGCTCCGTCCTTGGAGTTCTTTGTCGACAAAACTTCTCGGGGTTTGTCACGTTGCCTGGTAAGGGTCGGCTTCCAGAGCTTGGATTGAGCTGGGAGCACTACTTGGCTACCCCGGCCCCGCCGGGTGAGATTATCAATGGTGTCTTGTGCGAGACGAGGGCAGACATGGTGATCAGAAAGTTCTGGGTAATTTCTCCTTTACACAATTAAAAATCTTCAACTAGCTAGTTATTAATTGTACTAATCAATATTGTCTCATTTGATTGCAAAAATTCTACAGGAATGAGGAGGGATACGAGGAGGACGTGACAAATGTTATCGATAA
The DNA here is from genome assembly GCF_002162155.2 of Triticum dicoccoides. Taxonomy (NCBI): domain Eukaryota; kingdom Viridiplantae; phylum Streptophyta; class Magnoliopsida; order Poales; family Poaceae; genus Triticum; species Triticum dicoccoides. The sequence continues at coordinate 444,914,125 of NC_041383.1, read as the reverse complement.
CGTCTACAAGCGCCTACTACAGAACTTACAGCACGAGGCTCGGGTGCAGGCTGTTCGAGACTACTATGCCTTGCGTGGTATCAAGAAGACCAAGCCGGCGTGCCGCGAGAAGTTCCTGAGTAAGGATTAGTACATGAAGGTAATTCTTAAGGCCTTGTACTTACTTCCTTCATTTAGTAATTCATAGCCGTAGCGCTCAAGTTTCTATTTGCTAACTTAGGCGCCTCCAAGATGGTGTGCGGATCGGATGGATTGTTGGGAGGTGGTGGTCAATGAGTGGTGCTCAAAAGAATGGCTAGCCGTCCACAACGAGGCCAAGGACAAACGTGCCCAAATGGAAGGTGTGCCACACCATCAAGGCAGCTCCAACTTATATCAGTTCGGGCGGAACTAGGTATGTGGTTTGCCTCATGATTCATGCAATTCATTCATCATGCTAGCTTGAGCCCTTTAATTACTAATTTACTTTGTTTCTCTCTTTCAGGCACGCTACAATAAGGCGGATAAGGTGCCAGAGGTGTACGACCTGTATGCCATGGCCCACACTGCCTCTTACAAGAAAGTCAAGGCATTCTCTCCATCTAACCTCGATGATCCAAACAACTTCACCAACATCTCCTCCCGCGACAAGCTCGTGAAATATAGAGATCAGGGGAAGGTGAGGAAAGGGGAGGACTTTAACCCGAGCCAGGGTCCCATTGATCCAGAGCTGGTGATGATAGCTGGTGGCGGGAGGTCCCATGGCTCGATAGCCATTGGAGATGGACTTATACGTTGTCCTAGCACTCTCCCGGAGATCAAGGCGTGCCAGTCGAGCTCCGCTCCTGAGATAAGGCCTCATGAATGGCCAGTCCAACTCGCCTTCATGGTAAGTTATACGTACTCAGCTATCTTTCTCCATTACATTGTGTGCGCTTCCATCAATGATTACAAATGCTAACGAGGAGTGGTGTTGCAGGCTGCTATACAGAGTGAGAGAGATAGAACGGAGAAACTTTTGGCGGAGGTGGCAGAGAGGCAGCGGGAGTTGGAGGAGAGGACGACAAAGATGTTGGAGGAGGAGAGGGCACGGAATGACATGCAGGCAAGGGCCATGTACGAGCTCCTTGTGGTAAGTTTCTTATGCAGATTAGCCAAAACATTTATGTAGTGTTTGTCTCATTACTAACTAGTATGACTGAGTCATCAAAACCAAATGTGCAGTCTGTGTGCGAGAAGTCCGGTCAGACCGCTCCGTCGATGCCAGAGATTGCTCCTGGGACCACGGTGAGTTTAATTTGAATGGACATTACTTGCTAGTCTTAACATTTGAGTGTCATCATGCTAACGAGACATTGGAAATGATCTTTGGTGCAGCGTAACTCCAGACAAGCATCGCACGATCCTTCTCCAGCTACCGGCACGAGCCAGCCCGCTCCAACACCTCCATGATCACGGTAAGTTTCTCTAGTGTTTTGCTTAACAAATGCATAAAGACCTAGACTTAGCTTTATTTCCTCCAATATGCTTACCATAATGACCTAGAGTTAGCTTCTTTTCCTCCAAAATGACTTGATAAGCTTACTGACCTCTAAAACCATCCATTTTACCTAAGTTAGCTCTAAAGTGATCTATACTTAGCTTTGTTTCCTCCAAAATTACCTAAGTTAGCTCTAATATGCTTAGTTAACTAGGTTTGCTCAATAATGACATGTACTTAGCTTACTTATGTCAAAAATGGCATAATTAGCTTAGTTAGCTCATAAACGATCCATTTTACCTAAGTTAGCTCTAAAATGACCCATTTTACCTTAGTTAGCTCATAAATGATCCATTTTACCCAAGTTAGCTCTAAAATGACCCATTTTACCTAGATTAGCTCCAAAATGATCCATTTTACCTAGGTTAGCTCTAAAATGATCCATTTTACCTAGGTTAGCTCCAAAATGACCCATCTTACCTAGGTTAGCTCTAAAATGATGCATTTTACCTAAGTTAGCTCATAAACGATCCATTTCACCTAGGTTAGCTCATAAATGATCCATTTCACCTAAGTTAGCTCACAAACGATCCAATTTACCTAGGTTAGCTCCAAAATGACCCATCTTACCTAGGTTAGCTCTAAAATGATGCATTATACCTAAGTTAGCTCATAAACAATCAATTTCACCTAGGTTAGCTCATGAACGATCCATTTCACCTAAGTTAGCTCAAAAACGATCCATTTCACCTAAATTAGCTCATAAACGATCCATTTCACCTAAGTTAGCTCATAAACGATCCATTTCACCTGAGTTAGCTCTTAAATGATCCATTTCACCTTAGTTAGCTCATAAATGATCCATTTCAACTAAGTTAGCTCATAAATGATCCATTTCGCCTTAGTTAGCTCATAAACGATCCATTTCAACTAAGTTAGCTCATAAATGATCCATTTCACCTAAGTTATCCATTTCACCTAAGTTAGCTCATAAATGACATATACTTCTTCTTCTAGTCACCTTCTTCTAGTCACTTTTTCTAACTTTCTTATTTGCCATTTTGCAGATTTCATTCACTTCACGGAAGCTAGCTTGCTATGATGGAGTGCTTCTTTTTTCTTTCATTCTCTTCTAGTATTCTTCTAGCTTGCTATGATGGAACTTGCTATCTTGATGAAACTTTGCATTGTAATATGTATGGATGGAACAATGTGTATGTGCAACTTGCTAGGTATGAATGGATGGAACTATATATGTATGTACTATGAAACTTATGTGCTGGATATGTCATATGTTTGTTGTTAAATAGCCCTGCAAAATATATATATATATATATATATGTGTGTGTGTGTGTGTGTGTGTGTGTGTGTGTGTGTGTGTCATATATATTTGTTGTGAAAATTGTTGGATTTAAAAAAAAGAAAAAAGAGGCAATGCAGGATCTTTGCCGTCAGCCGCTGATGGCAAAGGCCCCTTTGCTGTCCGCCGCAGACGGGAAAGAAGCCACGCGGCGGCCACCTGTGCTCCCTGGGAGCTGACCCATTTGGTCAGTTTGCCTACAGCGGCGGACGGCATAGCCTTTGCCTACAGTGGCAAACGGCAAAGCCTTGGTGGGCAGTGACGTCCAGCTGACATCATTCGGCCGACGGCAAAGGCCTGATGCTTTTTGCCGTCAGCGGCGGACGGCAAATACTACCGTTAGCCACCTAACGGACTAACAGCGAATTTATTGCCGTCGGCTTTCTTTGCCGTTAGCCGCTGATGGCAAAGGCCCCTTTGTCGTCCGCTCCAAAAAGCAGACGGCAAAGAAGCTCTTTACCAATCCTATCTTTCTCGGAGCCTTTTGCCATTCGCGGCAGACGGCAAAGGCCTTTGCCGTCCGCCATCCATGCCTTTGCCTTCTGCCTTGGCGGATGGCAAAGTAGCTGATTCCTGTAGTGAAAAAATATATCATCTTCATCAAACATAGCATCCCCAATCTTATGGCTTTGCATATCATTAGCATCATGGATATTCAAAGAATTCATACTAATAACATTGCAATCATGCTCATCATTCAAAGATTTAGTGCCAAACATTTTATTGACTTCTTCTTATAACACTTGAGCACAATTTTCCTTTCCATCATTTTCACGAAAGACACTAAAAAATATGAAGCAAACCTCAATTCCATTTTTTTATAGTTTTCTTTTATAAACCAAACAAGTGATAAAACAAGAAACTAAAAGATTCAATTGCAAGATCTAAAGATATACCTTCAAGCACTCACCTCCCTGGCAACGGCACCAGACAAGAGCTTGATGTCTACTATGCAACCTTCTTCTCGTAGACTTGTGTTGGGCCTCCAAGCGCAGAGTTTTGTAGGATAGTAGCAATTTTCCCTCAAGTAGATAACCTATGGTTTATCAATCCGTGGGAGGCATAGGATGAAGATGGTCTCTCGCAAACAACCTTGCAACCAAATAACAAAGAGTCTCTTGTGTCCCCAACACACCCAATACAATGGTAAATTGTATAGGTGTGCTAGTTTGGCGAAGAGATGGTCATACACGTGTAATATGGATGGTAGATATAGGTTTTTGTAGTCTTAAAATATAAAAACAGCAAGGTAACTAGTAACAAAAGTGAGCAAAAACAGTATTGCAATGCTTGAAAGCAAGGCCTAGAGTTCATACTTTCACTAGTGCAAAGTTTCTCAACAATGATAACATAATTAAATCATATGGAAATCCCTCAACGTGCGACAAAGAGTCACTCCAAAGTTCCTATCGCGGAGAACATAAGATGAAATTGCTTGTAGGGTACGAAACCACCTCAAAGTTATTCTTTCTGATCAATCTTTTTAGCTATTCCTATAAGTGTCACAAACAGCCCTAGAGTTCATACTAAAATAACACCATATGATACACATCAATCAACCCTAATGTCGCCTAGATACTCCAATGTCACCATAAGTATCCGTGGGTCAATTATACGATATGAATCAAACAACTTCAGATTCATAATATTCAATCCAACACAAAGAACCTCAAAGAGTGCCCCAGGATTTCTACCGGAAAAACAAGGATGAAAACATGCATCAACCCCTATGCATAGATTACCCTAATGTTACCTCGAGAATCTGCGAGTTGAGTGCCAAAACATACATCAAGTGAATCAATAGAACACCCCATTGTCACCATGAGCATCCCACGTAAGACATACATCAAGTGTTCTCAAATCCATAAAAGTATTCAATCCAATAATAGTGAAACCTCAAAGGTAAAACTCAATTCATCACAAGAAGATAGAGAGGGAGAAACACCTTATGATCCAACTATAGTAACAAAGCTCGCGGTACATCAAGATCGTGCCAAATCAAGAACACGAGAGAGAGAGAGAGAGTTCAAACACATAGCTACTGGTACATACCCTCACCCCCGAGGGTGAACTACTCCCTCCTCGTCATGAAGACCGCTGGGATGATGAAGATGGCCTCCGGCGATGATTTACCCCTCCAGCAGGGTGCCAGAACGGTCTCCCAATTAGTTTTTCATGGCTGCATAGGCTTGCGGCGGCGAAACTTCTCATCTAGGGTTCTTTTTGGGGGTTTCCGTATTTATACGAATTTTTGGCGCTAGAAACAAGACAGGGGGTGCCCGAGGGGCCCACAAGCTCGATGGGGCGCGCCCCCTAGGCTTGTGGCCTCCTTGGACACTTCCTGGCCTAGCTTCGGTGCTTCGGGGGTCTCTTTTGGTTCATAAAAAACACCATAAATTTTCAGCCCATTCCGAGAATTTTCATTTCTGCACAAAAAACGACATCACGGTAGTTCTCCTGAAAACAACGTCAGTCTGGGTTAGTTCTAATAAAATCATACCAAAACCATATAAAATTGTTGTAAACATGGCATGAATACTTCATAAATTATAGATACATTGGAGACGTATCAGCATCCCCAAGCTTAATTCCTACTCGTCCTCGAGTAGGTAAATGATAAAAGAAAGAATTTATGAAGTGTGAATGCTACCTAACATATTTATCAATGTAATCTTGTTTATTGTGGCATGAATGTTTAGATCCATAAGATTCAAAATTAAAGTTTAATATTGACATAAAAACAATAATACTTCAAGCATATTAATAAAACAATCATGTCTTCTCAAAATATCATGGCCAAAGAAAGTTACCCTAGAAAATCATATAGTCTGATTATGCTCTATCTTCATCACACAAAATATTTCATCATGCACAACCCCGATGACAAGCCAAGCAATTATTTCATACATTTAATATTCTCAAACTTTTTTCATTTTTCACGCAATACATGAGCATGAGTCATGGATATAGCACTATAAGTGGAATAGAATATGGTGGAGACTGTGAGAAGAAGACAAAAAGGAGAAAGTCTCACATCAACAAGGCAAATTAATGGGCTATGGAGATGTCCATCAATTGATATTGATGCAAGTGAGTAGGGATTGTCATGCAACAGATGCACATGATTGGGTCCAAGGTTTCTTGGAAATACAAATTTCTATTTTTTCTAACATAATATTAGAGCCTAAGTTCCTTTTGCACCCCATGACCCACGCATGCCTACAGATCAATATGGTCGGTTGCGTGTGAAATAATTTTGTGAAAATTGATGACTTGGTGATTGGTATGGACATGTTCATGAATGGTTTTCTTGAATTTATTTTGATGAATCAATGCATTGCTTTATGTATTAAGGTCAGTATGATGTGTCTTAGCGAACAAGCTTTTAGCTACTATGTGAGTGAGATGTAATATTGATGGATAACTAAGATTAATCTCAGATAATGAAGCTAATACCAAACTATGCACGATACATATTTAAAATTTTAATTTAAATATTAATTCTTTCACAAATGCCATAAAAACTTAAGTACGTAAAATATTTTAAATGTCTAGAAAATTATTTGAACTCTAAAGGCTTTTTTGTGAAATTATGAAATATCTGAAGCAAATCAATTAGTTCCCCAATTAGGAGATTTTGTGAATGGCCATAAATATTTGAACTCTAGAAAATCACTCAGAATTGTGAAATCTTGTAACTACCAAAGAATTGAATTTGAATGAATGATAAAAATATTTCAAATCCTATCTTGGATTAACCGGTGATCTTGACTGCCATCGATTATTTTGACTTAATAAGTTGGTGCTCCGATTAGTGATAGAGAAAAGAGGACGGAGGAATTAAAAATACTACCAAAATTGAGCTTGCGATCTTGGGTCCATATGTTGAAATTATATTTTTGGAAATTTAGCAAACTGAGATAGGTATCATACACTTTGTCAAATACAACCACAAATATCTCCGCAGTCACGTGTGCCTACCACCATAAGCACGAATGTATTTCCGAGGGAATATGTATTCTTCCCCTCTCCGTCGGACAAGATTTTAACACATGCAAGCTATTAATCCCCGTTTGAAACAAAGGAACTTTACAGGAATTTAATATAAACAGAATCCTATAGAAAAAAAATCCCTACGAGTCATTTTGATTGTTGGGTTAGTTCTGAAAATTCCTATATCAAATCTTCCTTTCCTTCACTTTTTGAAAGATTCTAAATATTTGCTCAAACCTCTTGTTTTCGCTTCCTTGGAGAAGTCCAACGCAACATCTTTTTTGTCTCTCCTAAAGAAACATTTTGTAGAAAAGAAATTGTGGAGCATCCGAACAACTATGTTTTCTTCCACCCGCAAAAAAAACTATGTTCTGAAATTCCTGTGTTTTAGATTCCTACGGGAATCTACAAGACATGATTGCAATTTATATATTTTTTGCATTTCTATGTTTTCTTGTCTACAAACACGTGGAAAGATAACAAAATAAAGAGAAGATGGGAAGTTGAAACGGAGAAGGAAAACTAATAGATGGAAAAGTGGCAACTAAGTGGAGAGTAATCCCAAGCATTTTTAGAATAATTTTATTGCTATATAACCATTCAATTATGGTCACACATTGTACAAAAAATATTTTGGTGCATATAGAACAAATCATTATCTTTATACTTATTACTATGCAATTCCATTGTTTGCCTTTCAAACATGATTTCGTATTGAAACCTCACCGAAATTCCATGAGCCAATTTAGTTAACACCCAAACAACCGAATTCATATTACGTCCATTACAGTTTTCTTTCTGATTTGGTATTTCCAACCAATTCATTACAGAGCCCTCCAATAAATACGTCCATTACAGTTTTCTTTCTGATTTGGTATTTCCAACCAATTCATTACAGAGCCCTCCAATAACATGCAAACAATTCCAACTGATTCGAGGGTAGTCCATTGGTCTGGCGTTGGTCTGTTATCAGTCTATGGATAGGAAGTGTTTTCCATTAAAAAAAGAGTTCAACCCGCAACACCAGTAGCATTTTGCCTTTTGCCCTTCCGACACCTCTTCACGTAATGGAGACCAAAGGGAAACTCGTAATGCCAAAGTAGTCATTACGCCGTGGAAGATTGGAAACGCTCGTAATGGCTAAGTGTCAGAAACACACCATAGGTGATTATAAACATCAAAAAGGTGATTACACACTACTGCATGTTGGTCCTGAGGGCATCGTCAACACCGACCCTTAAACCTCCTATAACTGTCTGTCAGCACCTCGTTGTCCGGACCACGGAAGACATCCAACGCGGTCTTGTATCGGTGCGGCGCGGTCCAGATGCGTTTTCTCCCGCAAGCTGGAGATAAACACGGGGAGGTTTGTGAGAGTCCGGACCAATCACCCGCCCGCTTCTGACCGCCTTGGCCCACCAAAAATTATCCCCCCTCTCGTGTGTTTTCGGTCAGCACCGCTCCAGAGCGTCAGCGCCCGCATTCATGCCCAACCAAAGTAGACGCGGCCGCTCACTGGCGCCGGTATTGAACCGGCGCACCGGCCGAGAGAGCGCCGCTCGCGCAGCATCGCTCGCGCCGCTTCCCGGTGCAGGCGACTGCCACACGTTCAAATGACACGACGACCGCCCATCCATCTGTCTGTTGCCTGCATTAATGGCACACGGTTGCCGAGGCGTCTCCTCCACCGCCACCCTCCGTCCCTCTACCGCCCTCTATTGCTATAAAAGTTGCTGCCCCGGCCATAGCCACAGTCATCCATCTTTGATCCCTCTCCGCACCACTCCTACCATGGATCCCTCCCCACCAAAGTTCTCTACGACGAGCTGACGTCAGACCAAAAGAAGGAGATGGCTACCATTGTTGCCGGCTGGCTGCCCGGCACGAAGCTGGAGGACGATGACGTCCCAGTGGAGGACGCTGCCAATGACGAACTGGCACCACCCTCCGCCTCCGCAACACCATCCTCCTCCTCGGCGCTATCCGCTGGTGCATTGCACCATGACCATTGGCGAGGCCCGTGCGGCTGTGCCCATTACATGGACATGGTGCAGGAGGAGCGGGAGGAGCAATTTCGGGAGGCACAAGCCGATGCCGTCTACAACCACCACCTCCTCCAAGAGCATCTGCAGGCGAAGGAGCAGATCGCCGCCGGTAGAACGGTCGCGCGGGACGCAGACATGGTGGAGCAGGAGGCTGCTCGAGTCCTACTGCTCCGCCCGCGAGATCCACCTCGCCTGCTGGCAATACCGGCAACGGGTGGCGGAGGTGGCGTTCGATGGCAATGAATGCAACGTCGATATGGGTGAGGCAATGTTCGGCGAGACCGAGAAGGAGGAGGAGGACAACGCCGAGGCCGCGCTCCGCCGCCACCATGAAGAAGCCAGCACGTGTGCGGGTGCCGCCGGCAGTGATGTGACGCCCCCGATTCAATCATGCACTAATCATGCATGCAAACGTGTACGATCAAGATCAGGGACTCATGGGAAGATATCACAACACAATTCTAAAAGTAAAATAAGTCATACAAGCCAGGGGCCTTGAGGGCTCGAATACAAGTGCTCGAACATAAACTAGTCAGTGGAAGCAACAATATGTGAGTATAGACATAAATTAAACAAGTTACCTTAAGATGGCTAGCACAAACTGGGATACAGATCGAAAGAGGAGTAGGCCTCCTGCCTGGGATCCTCCTAAACTACTCCTGGTCGTCGGCGGCCTAAACGTAGTAGTAGGCACCCTCGGTGTAGTAGGGGTCGTCGTCCATGGTGGCGTCTGGCTCCTGGGCTCCAACATCTGCTTGCGATGTCTGAGGAGAATGGGAAAGGGGGAAAAGAGGGAGCAAAGCAACCGTGAGTACTCATCCAAAGTACTCGCAAGCAAGGATCTACACTACATATGCATGGATATTTGTGTAAAGGGGTAGTATCGGTGGACTGAACTGCAGAATGCCAGAATAAGAGGGGGATAGCTAGTCCTATCGAAGACTACGCTTCTGGCAGCCTCCATCTTGAAGCATATAGAAGAGAGTAGATGGAAAGTTCACCAAGTATCATCGCATAGCATAATCCTACCCGGCGATGCTCCCCTCGTCACCCTGTGGGAAAGTGATCACCGGGTTGTATCTAGCACTTGAAAGAGTGTGTTTTATTAAGTATCCGGTTCTAGTTGTCATAAGGTTGAAGTACAACTCCGGGTTGTCCTGTTACCGTGGACACGGCTATTCGAATAGATCAACTTCCCTGCAGGGGTGCACCACATTACCCGACACGCTCGATTCCTCTGGCCGGGCACACTTTCCTGGGTCATGTCCGGCCTTGGGAGATCAACACGTCGCAGCCCTACCTAGGCTTAACAGAGAGGTCAGCACACCGGTCTAAATCCTATGCGCGCATGGGTCTGGGCCCATCTCCCATTGCACACCTCCATGTCGCGTATGCGGCCAGTGAGCAGACCTAGAAACCTCCATTACAAAGGAAGTTGCATTATAGCGTGCCCTATCGCTCCGCCGACCAGGACCAGGCCCACCTGTCTCCTAGGTGGTCACAACCTGCCCTGTCGCTCCGCCTCAAAGTAGCACTCGGGGTCAGGGGCCGTCGGGAACCCTGGCCCACCACTACCTAGATGGAACCACTTGTCCTTCCAGCCCCCATATCTGAATCACTTGCGGATACTCTACGAGCCGACCCGACTTTAGTCACCATCTGTATAGTATGTAAGTATGTATAATATATACCCATGATCACCTCCCGAGTGATCACGGCCCAATAGTATAGCATGGCAGACAGACAAGAATGTAGGGCCACTGATGATAAACTAGCATCATATATTATGCATTTAGGATTGCAGGTAAGGTATCAACAGTTGTAGCAACAATGACAGGCTATGCAGCAGAATAGGATTAACGGAAAGCAATAACATGCTACACTACTCTAATGCAAGCAATAGAGAGAAGGAATAGGCAATATCGGGTGATCAAGGGGGGCTTGCCTAGTTGCTCTGGCAAGAAGGAGGGGTCCTCAACACCGTAGTCGATCGGGGCAGTAGCAGCATCAGTCTCGTAGTCTGCCGGAGAGAAGAAGGGGAAGAAACAATAAATATAATGCAAACATAAGCATGAGGATGCATGACATGATAATGAATGGTGTTAGGTGTGCCCTAACGCGGTAGTAGGTGATACCGGCGAAGGGGAAAACATTCGGGAAAGTATTCCCGGTGTTTCGCGTTTTTGGACAAATGAACCGGAGGTGGATTCTTGTAGGTTCGATATGCTAGGGACGTGTGGCTGACAAACGGACTGCATATTCGAATTTGCTTCATCGCTCTGAGCAACTTTCATGTATAAAGTATTTTCATCCGAGTTACAGATTATTTTATATTAATTTTCAAAGTTTTCAATCATTTTCTCAAATTATCAGATCAGTTTAACTCAGAAAACATATATTGCATCAGCATATGACATCAGCGGTCAAATCTGACCGTTGACTGGTCAAACTGGCAAGAGGGTCCCGTCTGCCATTGACTGATTAACCTAATTAACATATTAGTTCGTTTAATTAGTTAATTAGGTTAACTATAAGTTTAATTAATTTAATTAAACAGAATTAATTAACTAAATATATATTTTTAATCTGTTTTTTATTACTTTCCTGGAGCCGGGAGACCGATCGGGCACCCGCCCGGAAGGGGACGAGGCCACGGCCGGTGGCGGCCCCGTGGCGGGTGACCGCCAGCGGCTGCGACTAGGGGGAACGGGCGGCAAGGGAGCAGCGAGGGGGGGCAGCGCGCGGGCGTGGCGGCGGCGGTGGCCGAGAGCGGCGAGCAGAGAGGTGCGAGGCGGGATAGCTCGAGTGGGGTGCGACCGCGGGAGGGGGCTGCAGGGCGATGCGGGGCATGGAGCTCAGGCGACAGTCTCGGGCGGACGGACACGGGCCGGGGCAACCTAGGGAGAGGCAGGGACAGTAGAGGCAGCGAGCGTAGTCGACGCGGGGCAGGGGGCGGCGGTGGCCAGTCGTGGGGCGTGGTCGCGGCAGTAGCCGGTGGTGTCACGCAGGCAGGCGGCCAGGGGCGAACTGCAGGCGGCGCAGGGGGTGGCGCCTAGGGGCGGCTAGGAGCGGGAGGAGACGCGCACAGGAGCATAGGCACGACCACGGCATGGTCCGACGGCTTAGACATGGCCAGGGTCAGTGCTTGGCCTCGGTCCTAGCTAGCTATAACGCGAGTTCTAGGTACAAGGAGGAGGGGATGTGAGGCGGAGCTCACAACGAGGCTGAGAACGAGCTCAACGAGGCCGCGGTTAGTCATAGCAGTGCAGATCGTCCGATGATGCGCGGTGGCCGCCATTGATGAAGATGCTCGATTGCGGTGATGATGTGCAACTCTCGACGAACCCAGGGGTGTGGCCGGAGAAGGAAAGGTAGCAGCACCTTCCTGGTCATCAACTGGTGGCTCGGGGGAACTCCGGCGCACCAAGACGACAATGGCTTGGCGATGGATCCATTCGGGTGAGCTCACGAACGAGAGGGGGAGCGAGGGGAAGGGGAAAGTGGGCACTAGGGTTTTCGGGGAGGGAGAGGGGCGTCCGGGGGGACTAGTAGGCGAGGGGGGGCATGGATGCCTGGCGCGTGTCCACGGTCAGCCATGGCGCCATGGATGCGTTGCCACGATCCCCCTGATGAACAGAGGAGGGGGGCGGTGGTAAGTGGGCCGGCCTGGCGGCTAAGGCCCGGGGGGAAGCCGGGGGCCTTTTTATTTTCTTCGAATTCTTTTTCTGTTCTTTTCTCTTTTGTTTTCTTTCTTTTATGTATTGTATTTTCTGTTTGCACTGAACCATTTTTTGAAAAATGTGTGGCTGGTCTCCAAAAATCAGTATGCAATATACCTCACTGCCACAAAAAGTTTGGGAGTGATTTGAATTAATTTGGAATTTTCATAAATTAGAAAACAATTTAAATGTTGTTTTGGGCACTGCTTTGATCAGGTTAAGGCATGTAATCACTTTATAAAAAGTTGGTTTGTCCACCACAATTACCTTTGACCTATCTGACACATTTAGAACATTTCTGTTTTAGTGTTTGAAAACTTTTGTTGTTTGTCTTCATTCTAAATTTGAAATTTGAACTGGGTTTCGAACTGACACGAGTCTATAAATGGTAACTGAGCTGACGTGGCATCATTAGCGGAGGTTCACTTTATCTTATTTATCCGGGCGTCACAATTCTCTTCCACTACAAGAAATCTTGTCCTGAGATTTAAGAGGTGGAATAAGGGAGAAAGTTCTAGTTACGAAATTCTAATGAATCTTCTTGGTCTTGGTTGCTCTTCTTGGAGAAGTTGACCCCTTGAGTCGATGTACTTATTTCTTTGCTTCATGGCATCGTGACAAAGTTTCATTCTTCCTTTGGGAGCTCCATCGTACTTACGAATAGGAAAGGGGCAGCTCGACAACGATAGAAGGCTAAAGGGTAATCATCGGAGGTTATCCCATGAATGATCACATGAGTATCTCTCGAATTGGTGAAATGAAACACATCGAGAGCCGAGCAAGAAGGTACGGTAAGAAGTTGCACGCGGTTAGTCAACCGTTTGATGTCTTAATCAGGGCATGAAAGGGGTTCAGAGCAGCGGGAATAGGTATCGTATCTGATACCAGAACAGATCATCTCTAGGAAGGCAACATGTGAACTACATGCGGGGTCAAACGTGAGGAGTACTTTGGCAACAGGGGTGTACAGGAGAGTCGGGTTTTGATCATGTGGAACTGTGGGTTATGGGCCCATCATGTGGGTTAAAAGTAGAAGGAATGGTGACATCTTGCATAGTCATGGTGGCAAGGCACGTCAGAGGTTAGCCTGACAGTTATGTTGGCAACAACGTCCGTACCAAGGGCGTGGGACGAAGGGAACCATTTTCCTGCTCGTTGAACGAGGCAGACCAATAGGCAAGGTTCTCGTCCATCGGTGGTTACCGAAATGTTATTAACAATAGTAACAGGGTTATACTTGGCAGGGTGGTACAACGAGGTCTTTACATAAGCAGGGAAATATTACTGCTTATGTCATATCGATCACAAGAAAGGTTAAACAAAACAATGGAAAGAAATATGTGATTAATATGTTAATCAGACCATTGGAAAGGAAAAGGTGTTTATAGTCAAGTATTAGAGTATATCCTTCCAAGGGACAAGCAGAGATTGATATATGCAACAAGATAACAAGTAGATAGCCATTTGGTTAAAGGGGCGACGAAACTCATGATGTCATCCATGCCATGGTGTTTGGATAATTGGGCAATAATTTTTTTAGTATTGTGCTTCCAATGTTCTTATTGAAGATCAAAGTACCACAAACATGCTTCGAGATAGCATTGACATGGTCTCCAAGCAAGATTGGACTTTGGATACTCAAAGGATTCATCAGGAACAACTTATAGAATAAGTCTTACAACTTCCTCATGGAAGAATGGATAACCTTGCTAAAAAGGAAACTATAACAATAGGTCCTCCAGCCAGGTGTGCTAGACATGACATCACCTTACCGGTTCATATAAATACCAATGTTATAACTCTTGGAAATATGTTCCAACCATCATATCTGATCGAGATTCAGTCCTGATTGGTGTCAGGATACCTCAGACTCATGATGCCTGAGAAGGAAGGGGTGCAACACAATTTAACGAGATGGAGTTGCAAGATTCTCAGGAAATGAACTATGGAAGCAAGTTCTGAATCATGAGCTCATCATTTAAGCAAGGAGAGGACGAGGAGGTGGCTGATGAACTCAGCAACAATTCATTGAGATTTTCAAAAGATGGATTTCCACAGTTATGTGAACAAGGAGATAACATTTGTTAGATCAAATGATATAATGAGGTATGCTCGAGGAAAACATACACAGTTAAACATTGGTTGGAAGGTGCACCCAAAATATGGGCTTAGGTAGCATGATCAATGTTAGAATGGTGATTCGATAACCAATGGTCTAAGAATGAAATATCGACCATTAACTTCAAAGCAATAGGGCTGCTAGAAGTTTTGAAGTCGCACATCATAGTTCAATTGTTGGTTTTCCGGTTAGAAACAACATGGGGACCAAAGAACGAACGGATATGGCAAGAAGTATCACCTGTATCAAGAATTCTTAAGAGGTGGTGAAATTCTCACGACATTCTTGACATAAAATATGGTAACTCTCCAAGGTAAAGAAGAACAAATGTTGTATAGGAAGGATCTCAAGGTATAACACAAAACACGAACAAGTTTGTGTTGAATGGAAGGCAATAAGTGGTCGATGATAACACAAGTCATCGAGGGCAAGGATGGTATTTCTCATCATGAATTCAATTGATATCCTGGAAGAGCTCAAAATGCCGATGATGATCAAGACAAATTTTGTCGAGAGGCTCCACGAAGGAGCAATTGACAGCGGCTACATCAAGCAACAGGACTAATGCAGCGAAAGATTATTGGAACCACGGATATGACAACAAATCGGGATCAAGCTTGCTGTTCAAGGTGAAACGATAAGACAAGGAAGATCGACGTAAGCTTAGCTCATCGCCGAAAGTGGTGCTCCGGAAATAAGGACCATGTAGCACAGTTAAAATCAGCACGATACTGATATAGCTGACCAGGCTAGAAATGACGTGATCGAGTACAAACTCGTAAGTAAAGAAGATTACTAATAGTTGTTTAATCGCGATGCAGACTTGATTCAGTTATCGGTGTCCTTGAGTGTTTAATGACTCAAAGCCCGTGAAAAAATTGGAATCAATGAGAATGTAGTACTTGATGGATAACTCATAAGAAGTTATGTAGTTCCGTGATAATCTCGAGATACCAGGGTGTAATACTTGACGAAAGATCAAAGTAAAGGTTGGACTGGTGTGTTGATCCACAGAAGACAAGTTCTTAAACTTGCCCGAGAAATGGGATCAAAGAAGAACATATGGTCGGAACCACGGTTGCAAAGGTTCAATTCACCGATACCAAAGGATATTATATCAAGGAAATAGTTATTATTACAAGAATGTCACAACCCTAGTCAGTGCATGCATTAGGGTGATTGCATCATGTTTAAATTCCTCAGAAACATTGAAATGGGGATGGTAGAAACCCCCAGCGCCACTTAATCCAAATAGGGTTACTAAAATACTTTTTAAATGAACATGAAATGCCCTTCAAAAATGTTCATCATCTTTGCCTTGGTCTATGACCTCTCACAAAAATGGTGCACATTTTTCTATGACAGCATAGGGTCACTGAATTAAATCATATTCTATTAGCATTTAGGCATTTAAATGCTATATAATATTTTAAATGTACAAATATTCATGAACTAAAATGTTTACTGTTAGAAATATTCCAAACAGTGGCCTTGAGCAGCTTCATGAATTTTGGGTATGTTTTGGTATTTTTTTAATAAAACCCCAAAGTTACAGAAAGAAATAGAAAACAGAAAATAAAAGGAAAAGCACTTATCTGGCCAAACTCACCTGGCAGCCCACCTGGCGGCCCGGCATTGTGCTGGTCCATGCCAGTTAGATGCTTCCTCCCGCCAGGCAGGCAGGGAGGTGAGCACCGGCGCGCCCGAGCTTGCCACGCACCTCCCAGCTCGCCTACCTCACTCCAGACGCCACTTCGCCACGTGGATGACTCCTTGGACGCCGCCCCGACCTCGTCGACACCCCCATCTGCCCCTACACCTCTCCTTCGCCCTCCCCCACCATGGCTGACGCCACCGCAACCGCACCGTCATTGTAAACGCGGCCACTGTCGCCCCCTCGTCGCCTCGTCATGTCTAGAAGTTCCACCACTGTCCGCTTCATCGAGCAGATCAAGCCCTGAGCGCTCGTTCGCCCCGGAGCCACTGCACCGACCTCGCTTCGCCTCGCCGTCGCTGGAGATCCACTTCGCCGCCCCGCTCGCTCTAGCTCGTCCCCAACCCTGCTGCCTAGCTCGCCGTGACCGTTGTGAGCTTTTGCCTCTCCTCCCCCTCTTCGTTCTCGCTGCCGTCCATCGTAGCGACTGCACAGAGCACACCCGCACACGCCGCCGCTTGAGCTTGCCGCCAACGTGGCTCCGGCCACGCAACGACCTCACCACCATGTCCTTTGCACTCACCACACTGTGTAGGGCTCGTAGGAGCTAGCCCCGCGCCTCCACGATCAGCGTAGCGTCAAGTTCGAGCTCGCCCGAACTCCGACAGCCGCCAAACTTGTCGTCGGTGTTGTTTCCGGCGACCCCGAGCTCAACCACCACCACCACTCGACGCGGCTCACTCCCAGCTACACGTAGGTGGCCTCCGCCGCCCGTTTGGTCGCTGGAGTGCGAAACCCGCACCCTCCGCCGCGTTTGGTCGTCGCCGGCGGCTAAACACCAGCGATTTGACCCAATTGACCAGGGATTTGACCCCCCTAGGTCACTAACATGTGGGCCCCTCCCCTAGTCAAACCTAGTTTAGTAATTAAACTAATCTTAATTAGTTAGTTAACTAACTGTGACATTGACCAGTGGGTCCCACTGGTCAGGTTTGACCTGGACCGCACAGCTGACCTGCTGACGCAGTAATGACCTTTTTCGATTTATTCTTGTTCAGGAAATTCCAGAAAATAGTGCTAACATCATAAAATCATAGAGATTAATCTGTAACTCCAAATGCAAAGATTTATATATGAAAAATGATCAGAAAAATCCAATATATCCATCTGTACTGGTTTCATGCATGTTTAAGAAACTTAACCTTGCTGTTTAGATCAAAACATGTTAAAGCACTATTTAAATTCATAAGATGAGTTTGGGGTTGAACCTTTGGTTCAAAATGGCGCAAATCCATCTGGTTGTAGTTGCATTAGCCCAACACTCATTTTGCCATGTCATATGCATGCATCATATTGTTGCATATTGTCGTGTATTAATTGTGTTACGATATGTTCTCTGTGGTAGGTTCTGCTCCTGAGGATTATCGTGAATATCCAACTGAAGGACAATACCCATCTACCGATATGCCAAGCAAGCAACCACCATTTGATCATATCGATAAAATCCCATGTTCTCGCTCCTGCTCTCATTTACTGCATTTAAGACAACAATGTTTCAAACTGCTGTGTGCTGTGGTAGTTGAACCCATTTCCTCTGCATGACCTATCATTGCCACATTAACTAGATGAAACCCACTAGCATGTGTAGGAGTTGATTGAGCCATGTCTGTGTTTCCTACCTTGCTATGCCTGCTATGCTTAGAGTCGTGTCAGGTCTGGTTCATCTGGGTGATGGGCTAGAGTGAAATGATCATGTCGGTGATGAGAGTGAAGTGTTGAACACGATTTGGTAAAGGTATCGATGAGAGGCCGTGTAGGAGTACATGGTGGGTTGTTTCATTGGAACGATCCCTAAGTACTGAGATCTGTAAGTGTGATTTAAGATTCAGCTACTACCATGCATTGGGCCCGAAACCAATGGACCCTCTTAGCTTATTAACCACCCTTGTCCTCTGTCCAGGAGTTGCAAGTAGTTTCTGGTATTCGTAGTATACTGGAGGCCATGCACAGCGCCGACCCTTGGGGTGGGCTGTGATGTGGCAGGTACGTGGCACGGTGTACCGGGCGCCCGTTTGGTGTCTCGAGAACCCTGCACACATCGTTCGGGGCCGTATGTGGAAACCTCGGCCGGACTCCCTCCGGATGGAACCTGGATAGGCGATAAACCTGGACTAGGGACTTGAGTGTTTAGTCAGGCCGTGGCCGACACCCTCGTTGGGCTTCCGCTTGAAGGTTTCTGAGTACATGTCGTGTAAACGGCGATAAGTGGTGGAAGCGTGTGTGAAGAAGTACACCCCTGCAGGGTTAACATCATCTATTCGAATAGCCGCATCCGCGGTAAAGGACCACTTGGTTGCCTATATAGTTCATAGACAAGTAAATGGAAACCACTAAAAGCCTCAAGACAAGTGTGAGTGCCGTGGATGGCCCTTCCGTAGGAAGACGGGAGAGGATCCGTGGTAATGTATTGTTGTGGTGGGTAGTGGACTCATGTGTGCAAAACATTTAAAAGTTGTTGTCTCGTAAGATAGTTTAGCCAAGAGTCAAAGCTGGCTTGCGGCGATAAACTCCACTATCCCTTTGTTGATAATGTGCATGTATGTAGGATCTGATGTAAGTCTTGCTGAGTACCTTTGTACTCATGTTTGCTTAATTACTGTTGCAGAAGAGAATGTCGCCCCTTCATAAGGGTTTGATGTAGACCTCGACGTTGATGAGTAGCTTGATGCCCAGGTGGTGATCTTGAGCATGTGAAGGACCCCTGTAGATAGATAGGCTTCCTCAAGCCTTTTGATTTCTAGTTGTCTGTACTCAGACAAGTTGCTTCTGCATGTGCTTGTATGCTTGTATGACCTGAATGTCAGGCCGTGTGATCCCTATCTGTATGAATGATATGTATGGCTCTCTGGAGCCTTTTAAATAAAGTACTTGAGTTGTAGAGTTTTGTTGTGATGCCATGTTGTATTTGCACATATCGAGCATATTGTGTGTATAATTTGAAATGCTTGGTATGTGTGGGATCTGACAACCTAGTTTTTTATCCTTGGTAGCCTCTCTTACCGGGAAATGTCTCCTAGTGCTTCCACTAAGCCTTGGTAGCTTGCTACTGCACTGGAACACTTACGCTGGCCGACATGGGTCCTTCCTCGTTCCTGTGTCTGTCCCCTCGGGGAAATGTCACGCGTTGTTCCTTTAAGTCCCTGTAGCTTGCTACGGCTTGGGTTCATACGTTGTTGATCGACACGTTTGTTGGTGGGTCATGTATGCCTATTCTTGTAAGTTAGCGCCACTTTGGGTTCATGACTAGTCATGTCAGCCCGAATTCTTTGTCATATGGATGCTAGCGGCACTATCATATACATGAGCCAAAAGGCGCAAACGGTCCCGGGCCAGGTAAGGTGGCATCCGTGGGAATACCGTGCATGAGGCCACAAAGTGATATGACGTGTTACATGCTAGATCTGTGTGACTTAGAATCTGGGTCCTGACAAAGAAGCTTCCATGATAGGATCTACATCGTGTCCATGGGCATTAACACAAAGGTCCAAGGTCGACTCCCACTTCCTCAATGCATAACCTTCCATTCACCTCTCGTATTTCGAAAATGACATTAGTTGTTGAAGGTTTTCCCTGGTGCAATGCTAGATAAGTATGACCATGAAATCTTTCGGGTTCACACAGATTAGGGAAGGTGTTGGTTCAACCCATCGGGGCATCTTAGGAACACATACCACAAACTTTGGAGTAAATAATACAAGCTCGAAAGTAGAGTATGGTTATCCAAGCAGAGGATACAAATTACCAAAGGCATTATATACCCATGGAAAGGCTCACAAGGTTATTGAATATGAAGGACACTGTCGGATAATAATCCAACAAGGGGTCTTGTGGTCTACAACGGAGCTGATGCGATTATCGATACTCTATCAGAGGAAGAAGCGGAACGAAAGGGCATCGGACTATAGAAACAACTGACTAATTCAAAGATCAAGTGCAAAGGAATTATCATTTCCAAATCAAGGGATCAGAAGCCAACGGTCTGGTTAAGAATGGATAAGTTGAATAGACTTAGGGGTATGTGATGCCCCCGATTGAATCATACACTAATCATACACGCAAATGTGTACAATCAAGATTAGGGACTCACGGGAAGATATCACGACACAACTCTAGACACAAATTAAAATAATACAAGCTTTATATTACAAGCCAGGGGGCTCCAGGGCTCGAATACATAAGCTCGAATACAAAAGAGTCAGCGGAAGCAATAATATCGGAGTACAGACATGAGTTAAAAGGGTTTGCCTTAAGAAGGCTAGCACAAAAGTATCAACGATCGAAAAGGCAAGGCCTCCTTCCTGGGAGCCTCCTAACTACTCCTGGTCGTCGATGTCCGTCATGTAGTAGTAGGCACCCTTGGGGTAGTAGTAGTCGTCGGCCGTGGCGTTTGGATCCTGGGCTCCACCATCTGGTTGCAGCATTCGAGAAGAATGGAAAGAGGTGGAAAAGGGGGAGCAAAGCAACCGTGAGTACTCATCCAAAGTACTCGCAAGTAAGGATCTACACTACATATGCATCAGTATCAATGAAATGGGTAGTATCTGTGGACTGAACTGCAAATTGCCAGAAGAGAAGGGAAAGCCTAGCCTATCAAAGACTAGCATCTTCAAGTAGCTCCAAGCATCTTGCAGCAATCATAAGAGTACAGAATAGCAGTTTATATTTAACAAACATGTTGAAGAAATAACGCCCAGAGATCCTTCCCCGACTCCCTGCGGGAAAGCAATCTCGGAGCCACATATCCGTTACATGCCTCAGCATTCAGTATCCAGTTCTAGTTGTATCGATCGGGATACAAATCCAAGCGTCTGTTACCATAGGACAGGCTATCGATGGATGTTTTCTTCCCTGCAGGGGTGCACCAACTTACCCAACACGCTCGATCAACTCCGGCCGGACACACCAACAGGTCATGACCGGCCTTGGCCGATCAACACACCGTAGTCCTACCTAGGCTCAATAGAGAGGCCAGCACGCTGGTCTACATCCTAAATGTGAAGGGTGTCGGTGTCAAAACCGGCGGATCTCGGGTAGGGGGTCCCGATCTGTGCGTCTAGGCTGATGGTAACAGGAAGCAAGGGACACAGATGTTTACCCAGGTTCGGGCCCTCTCGATGGAGGTAAAACCCTACTTACTGCTTGATTAATATTGAAGATATGGGTTGTACAAGAGTAGATCTACCACGAGATCGTAGAGGCCAAACCCTAAGAGCTAGCCTATGATGGTATGACTGTAATTGTGACCGGCCTTCTAAGGACCAACCTCTCCGGTTTATATAGACACCGGAGAGGGCTAGGGTTTACATGGAGTCGGTTACAAGGAAGGAAATATAATATATGGATCGCCAAGCTTGTCTTCCACGCAAAGGAGAGTCCCATCCAGACACGGGCCGAAGTCTCGAGTCCTGTATCTTCACGCTTCAATAGTTCGGACGATGTAGACAGTCCGGCTGTCCGGATACCCCCTAATCCAGGACTCCCTCAGTAGCCCCTAAACCAGGCTTCAATGACGATGAGTCCGGCTTGCAGTCTTGTCTTCGGCATTGTAGGGCGGGTTCCTTCTCCGAATACTCCAAAGTATCTGTTACGACAAATAGTGTCCGGCTCCATAAAATGATCTTCACATGCCACCGTAGAGAGAATGATATTTCACAAATGCAATCTGCTGACAACTTTTTAGACAACGCGACGTGTCATTATGGTCGGGTCATTATTCAAAACGTTTTCCTACAACCAGCCACAACACATATTGCGAGGCGGTTTCCTCGACACGTCTTGTCAAAGCAGAGGTCGTGTCCCCTTATCACGGGATTCTCATCAATACGGGTATGGGTAATCCCACCACACCATCAATCGTGGCACTTGGGAAGCAAGCGATTCCCATCGGGCGAGTGGGGAGGCGCACCGCTTTTGGCGCCCCTATAAAGGGATAAGATTTCCCCATTTTCGCCCATGCCTTCTTCCTCCTTTGCCCACTCTTGCCCCCTCGAGCTCCAACGCCCAAGCCCAAGTCTTCTCCGCACAGCTAAACATGTCCGAAGCAGGAGGTAAGTAGGTGGCTTCCACCGTCAAGGAGAAGCACATCGCAAATCTTCGGGCGGCCGGATACTTGGCCACAGACATAGCGCACCGGCTACTGGACGCAGGGCAGGTCATTCCGACCCCAGGACCCCACGAGAGGGTCGTATTTGTTACCCACTTCATCCGTGGACTGGGATTTCCACTTCATCCATTCGTCCGCGGGCTCATGTTCTACTACGGGCTAGATTTCCATGATCTAGCCCCGAATTTCGTCCTCAACATCTCGGCGTTCATCATCGTATGTGAGGCCTTCCTCCGCATTCGGCCTTACTTTGGCCTGTGGCTGCAAACCTTCTGCGTGAAGCCGAAGATTGTAAGCGGCCAGCAAGCGGAGTGCGGAGGGGCCATGGTGGGCAAGATGCCTAACGTCACCTGGCTGGACGGTTCCTTTACGGAGACCGTAAAAGGATGGCAATCGGGGTGGTTCTACATCACCGAGCTGCGCGGCGCCAACTGGGCGGCGGCCCCCGAGTTCCGATCCGGAGCCCCCATGCGGCTCACCTCCTGGGAAAAGAAGGGCATGTCCTGGGGAGAATCTACGGAGCTGACCGGACTCCAGACCTGCATCAAAATCATGAAGGACAAGAACATCAAACTTGTCAACATGATCCAGGTCATGCTCGTTCGCCGGATTCTGCCCTGCCAAAGGCGGGCATTCAATCTGTGGGAGTTCGTCCCGTCCGAACACCAGACGCTCCGGAAGCTCTACGACATGACGCACAAAGGCGCATGGAAGGTGTTGTTCAAGGCCTCCGAAGTACCTCCTCCCACATCCGAGGACCGCGGGCTTCACGCCGCGCGACCTCCTAGTCAAGTGAGTTCACAGACTACCACCGGATTTGGTTCTTCCCAATATATTCATGGGGGACCCTTAAGTAGTTATGCATATTTGTTTAGGATTATGTGGAGACAGCGGAGCAGGTTTACTGTCCGGCTCCGCTGCCAGAAGGCCCAGCTGATGCTCTCCTGACGGAGATGCTGGTCCCGGCACCGTAAAAGGTGCCGGAGAAGAAGGCCGAAAAGAAGGCCCTAGGGACCCGAAAGGGTCTCCGGCGTAAGGTTGTGCCAGAGGTCTCGTCCGAAGAAGACAAGGCACACTCCTCCCACGAAGGGGAGGAAGAAGAAGAAGAAGACGCCCCATCCGGAAAGGATGAGGGGCCCAGGGAGGCGGACCAGGGGGCCGGAAAAGGCCCTCGGCGCAAGGCCATCATACCCACATCATCCGACGACGACGAAACAGATTCCTCCTGCGGAGGCGAGGGGGAAGCAAGAAGAAACTCTACCTCTCCGCACTGTGGAGGAGAAAAAGAGAAAAGCCGCCCCGGAGGGGGAGGCTGGGGCGTCCAAGAAGGGAAAGGTGTCCCTTCTGGACTACTCCGCCACGGCCGCTCACAGCGAGGAGGGGTGGCTGCCCAGGGAGAAGCCCCCAGTGTGATAGTAAGTGTCCGCACTCTATCCTGACTTCACGCCATAGCTTTTTTATAACACCGAACATATATGCAGTCCAGCCTGGGCTCACCCCGAGGTATCCTCTTCCGGGTCCCTGAGTGATTCGGAGATGAATTCGCTTTCGACAGCCACTACTCCTCAGCCCGTGGATGACACGGAGGTGTTGTCCCGAAGGCTCCCAGAACGGGGGGAGGTGACTCTCGAGACACCTCAAGGCGGGATTCCAGATGTCGGACACGCGGGGTTCAAGATCCCCGCGGATCGTGTCGATGAGAGCCACAGTAGGCCGGGCTCTCAGCCGAACACTGTCCCGGAGCCTTTAATTGTTCCAAACTCAGGCCGACAACCCCTCATCAGGGAGGGTGAGCCGCCTGCATCGAGGACCTCTATTGCACCCGAGGCGCCGGATTGTCTGCTGGAAGCGCTTCGCGGTGCTTCCATGGATGAAGAGCACCGTACTCTTATGAGTGCGGTGATTCAGAAGGCTTCGTCCGCCAAGAGCGGACTCCCCGAAGCTTGCACCAGCCTCCTAACAGGCTTTGAGGTAAGTAATAAAAATCTGAGAAATTACCACCCAATAGGTAGTAGCCCCTGATACTCTGTTTGGTGTTCGGAAAGAAAAACCGAACGGAGGGTCAATAATAATCCGCAGGAGTCTAATAATAAATATTCATGTGCATAAGCAGGCTGTGCTGCTTGCTGCTGCTGCCCGCACAGCCGAGGTTGCCGAACTAAAGCAGGACCTGGAGCAGGCGCAGGGAGAGCTCGGCCTCACGAAGAGGCAGCTCGAAGAGAACAAGGGTAAGTGATTCCCCGCTCTTATGTATTTAAGGATAGACAAAGTTGGTTAGTCTAACACTGAAGCGTCGTGACTGTGTGACAGGGGCTACCGCCGAAGTGGCGTCCCTGAAGAAAGCACTGTCCGAGGCCGAAGGCAAGGCGGCCTTGGAATGCCAGGAGCGCGAAAAGCAAAGTGCTAGAGTGGGCGAGGTACAACAAGAGCTCCAGGACCTTGGCAAGAAGTATGAGTTCGTGGAGCATGATCTGAAGATGAAAGAGGTCGAGCTTGCGAAGGCCTTGGTGAGTATGAAAGACGCCAAGGCCGAAGCTGAGAAGGCACAGTAGGAAATCCAGGAGGCCAAAAAGATAGCAGCGGGTAAGAAATTCTTTATGCAAAGCAAACATGTGGAGGAGGCGTTTCTTTTACTTACTCGAATTCGGAGCTCTCCAGGGGCATTCACAGATCTGCCATGCAGCGTATCAGACGCTGCGGAGTTCTAGTGTGCCCAGGAGGGGAGCTCAATGGAGAAGCTGTTCTGGTCCCAGTATGCTGGGGCCGAACACTCAATGCCTCTGAGTGACCAACTGAAGCAGTTGGTTGAACTCCACAGGGCGGCCGAAGTGGCTATGAAAGATTTCATAGTCCGACTATGGCCTGGTGAGCCCCTGCCCACTAGCTACTTTGGCCTGATCAAGCGGATGGTGAATGCCTGTCCACGGCTTGAAGTCATCAAGCGATCTATTTGCATTGAGGGTGCCCGCTGGGCCTTTGCCCGCGCGAAGGTGCATTGGGTCAAGCTGGATGCTGAGAAGCTCGTGAAGGACGGTCCGCTAGAGGGCAAGGAGCATCGCCATCCCGAGAAGTACTATGATGGTGTTATGAAGGGAGCCCATCTCGTGGCCGATGAGTGTACCAAGGACAAGATCTTTGACTAAATGTACCTCTGCCGCTGTTGTAATTTGAAGACGAATTTACTTGTGCTATTGAGCACTGTTTGATTTAAAATATTACCTTCTCTGCGGCTGTTTATAAAATTCTGAAAGTAGGCCAGTCGTCGGCTTCCGCCCCCACATAACTAGTACTGGGGTGTTCGTGGAAATCCCGGACACTCTTTATCCAAATGTTTGGTCCCTTAAGGAGGTGTCCGGCGCAGCAAACAAGGCAATCAGACTATGCGGCTTTATAACTTTTACTTAGCCATAGAATTCTACAATTTTAAATTTCGGCGAAGCCCCTAGAATCCAGAAGGCCGAATTGGGGTGCTATACACACCTAGATCGGATGAAGCCGATTTATCGCCTAAAGCGGAAAATCTTTAAGGATTTTAAGACCTCTTGAACAGCGACCAGCTCTCGCCATATCATGCCGGCCAGTTTTCGGCTTTCTCTACTAAGGTGCTCGTCCGGAAGAACCGGGACACAATCGCAGTAGTTCTCCCTGCGCTACCTTAGCTGATATAACGGAACGTAAGGTACCAAAACAAGGGAGCCGGGCTAACCCAACTGTAGACCCAAGACATGATTCAGAGCTGATGCATATAGTGCTATAAGTTCGGGGTGCCGCACTTTTGAAAGTGTTCAGACTTGTCTTGCCGTATTATGGGGCGCCATAAGAAGCCCCTGGCAAACTGACCGTACCAAGGTGTATGGATGCAATATCAAATAAACATTTATGAGAAAAAATGCTCAAATAAGAATAGTAAGCTGACGCTATATATGATCTCCCATTGATGAATAATACGTTTAAGCGTATGTTTACAATGGATGCATTAAGCGGAGATAAATAGGACTGACATGTCCTATCAAGGGCAGGCTGTGTACAGATAGATAAAGCAGGTATGACGATCGTAATTAGATTCCACCTGGGCATTTCCTACTGTGAGCAACGCCTGTTGCCTCCTTGGTTGTCTCTCCTATGTAAGTCCCGCAATCCGGCTCTTCTGAGGATACTGCACTAAAGCGATGTCCTGAAAGGTAAAAGGGAAAGATTATGAAGGTATTTGGCGGATACCCGCACTATTGACCGAGTCGTTGTTGCGCCTCCGCCTATGCCCATGGTATCTTGAGTGCGTAATTGTGTGCGCGTGGCACGAATGCTGCTTTGATGGGGCTTGAGCAGAGGCCAGACTGCTAATCACGCTCTTGGCATTCCTGATGATCCTGTTGGAGGGTGCTCCAGGCTCGCTTGACGGTGCCTGAAGTTGTCGTC
Source organism: Triticum dicoccoides (assembly GCF_002162155.2). NCBI lineage: Eukaryota > Viridiplantae > Streptophyta > Magnoliopsida > Poales > Poaceae > Triticum > Triticum dicoccoides. Next base: position 444,887,197 of record NC_041383.1, on the reverse strand, counting down.
GCCGGATTGGTGGTTTCCCGGAGGAGGCCACATTGTACTTCTGCCATGAGGGCTGCAGTATGCTCTTCTGTAGAGTAGTCCATATTTCTGTTGACTGTTATGACCCCGCACGGACCTGGCATCTTGAGCTTGAGGTATGCATAATGTGGTACCGCATTGAATCTAGCGAATGCAGTTCGTCCGAGCAGTGCGTGGTAACCACTATGGAAAGGGACGATATCGAAGATTAACTCTTCGCTCTGGAAGTTGTCCGGAGATCCGAAGACCACTTCCAATGTTATTGAGCCCATACAACGGGCCTCTACTCCAGGAATTACACCTTTAAAGGTGGTTTTGGTGGGCTTGATCCTTGAAGGGTCAATGCCCATTTTGCGCACTGTGTCCTGATAAAGCAGGTTCAGGCTGCTGCCGCCGTCCATAAGGACTCGCATGAGGTGGACTCCGTTGATGATTGGGTCTAAGACCAATGCAGCTGAGCCGCCGTGACGGATGCTAGTAGGATGATCCCTACGATCAAAGGTGATCGGACAAGCTGACCATGGGTTGAATTTGGGGACGACTGGCTCCATTGCATAAACGTCCCGTAGTGCTAGCTTTCATTCCCGCTTGGGTATGTGA
>NC_041383.1:444837884-444886104 GCF_002162155.2 Triticum dicoccoides | reverse complement strand
GGGGCTCTTCGTCGTTGTCGTTCTGCAGCCCCTTGTCCTTGTTTTTGGTGTTTATTTTGCCGGCCTGTTTGAACACCCAACAATCTCTATTGGTGTGGTTGGCTGGCTTGTCCGGGGTGCCATGAATTTGGCACGAGCGCTCCAGTATGCGGTCCAGACTGGACGGTCCCTGATTATTTCTTTTGAACGGCTTTTTCCGCTGACCGGACTTGGATCCGCTAAATCCGGTGTTTATTGCCATGTCTTCAGTGTTGTCGCTGTTGTTCCGTCGCTTATGTCTGTTGCGTCGTGGCTTGCCATTGTTATCGCGGACATCCGAAGTGCCAGAATGTGGCGTGGTGCCGCTGCGAGCCAACCAGCTGTCCTCGCCCGCGCAAAAGCGGGTCATTAGTGTTGTGAGAGCTGCCATGGACTTGGGTTTTTCCTGGCCGAGGTGTCGAGCAAGCCACTCATCGTGGATATTATGCTTAAAAGCCGCCAGGGCTTCGGCGTCCGTACAGTCAACTATTTGGTTCTTTTTAGTTAGGAACCAAGTCCAGAGTTTCCTGGCTGACTCTCCGGGCTGTTGAGTAATGTGGCTCGGGTCATCAGCGTCCGGTGGTCACACATATGTGCCCTGGAAGTTGTCAAGGAATGTGTCTTCTAGGTTTCCCAACTGCCAATGGAATTTGCTGGCAGGCTGTTTAGCCAGTGTCGGGCTGGTCCTTTGAGCTTAAGGGGAAGATACTTGATGGCGTGTAGATCATCTCTGCGGGCCATGTGAATGTGGAGAAGGAAATCTTCTATCCATACTGCGGGGCCTGTTGTGCCATCGTAAGATTCGATGTTTACAGGCTTGAACCCTTCTGGGAATTCATGATCCATCACTTCATCAGTGAAGCAGAGGGGGTGTGCGGCGCCTCTGTGCCGGGCTATGTGGCTACGCAGTTAGAATTGGTCTGGGTTGCTGTGTTCGGCCTGGCTGAACTTTTTTGATAATCTATCTGGCGTGACGGTCATCATCGCGCGCTTGGGCACGCCCCTGCGATCAGTAGATCGATCTTGGCTGTCCTGCTTTGTTTTCCAGAATATCTTTGTAACGCCCCGGATGCAACTTTCCATATTCGTAACTCCAACTCTTGCCTTTTCCGGAGATGCGATATGATTTTTCCTCCGTGGTTGGGTTTTGTTTTTTTTTTGTTTTGCTTTTTGTTCAGGTCTTGCATTTCATCTCATGTCATCATTTGCATTGCATCGGCACTCGTTGCCGTCATTGTTTTCATAAGGCTTGCACCCGTTCGTAGTTGCTGCGTTCCCCCCTTAATTTCGTTGACCGTTCCGAGACCAACCATGTCTTCTTTTCCCTCTTGTCAGACCACCTAACCTCTCTGCACGCCACAGACCCCTCGCGCGGTCCGAAACCTGCCCCGGACTCGAACCGCTCAATCATCACTGTTGCATTCAGATCATCCTCAAACATCCCGAAAACATCTCCATTTTCTTATTTGGACTCCCTACCTATATTTTTCTCGACCGTTCGATTTTAATCGGAGGGTCCATTTTGCCCCTATGCTAGTCCACCTAGCTACTTAAACAACCTAACCCTAAAAACTAGAATCTGTCCCATCCAATCCTCTTCCCCGCCGCCACTCTCTCGGGATCCCCGTCCCACCAACCACCACTGCCCGAGCTCCACCTTGTTTTCCCCACCAGACCAATCCATCCCAGCCATCCCGATCCCCACGAAGGTCCTCCTCGCCTCCTGCCCGAGCGCTCCTCCTCCTCGTGACCCGCGCCGCCCTGGCGAGCGTGCTAGCCGTCGACCTCAGTCCCAGGACCGGCCTCGCCTCCCTTCTCCTCCGTCCCCTCCTTCCCTTTGCTTTCTCTCTCTCTCCCTCTCATCTCCCTACTGCCTCTCTCTCGCAGGGACTAGCAGGAGCGCCATGGCCGACCGATGCTCAAGCCACCACCGGGAACCGCCCCTCCGCCGTCGCGTTGACCTCTCCCCTCGCCAAGCCGCCCGAGCACCTCCTCCAGTTCGTCGCCTCGGATCCGCCGCCGCGTCCTGCCGGCCTGCTTCCTCTTTTGCATTTCGAAGTGCAATTCCTTCTACCTTATCTCTTGAGGTGGTGTTATGTCATTCTTGACAATTTGAGTTCGTGTTTCATGATTCACATGTTGTCAAGAATGAGATATGTTAAAAACCATCATTTTTCTCTTCGATCATGAGGTATTTTAAATCCATCAATCTCTTTGTTGGAGTTATCTTGGGTTATATTTCACCTAAAGCCTTCCATTGGGAATGTTGCTATTTGTGGTGCTTATCATTGATCCAAGCTTTCTCCATATCCTTCTCGGTGAAAGAGGTTTTCATCTCTTCGTTGATCTCAAACAAGCAATTGTTTTTTCGTTAGTGGCAGAATGTCATCTCATAGTCTTGAGATGTTTCCATAAGCCCACTACAAGCTTATTCTTTTTGTTGTTGGTTTTCCAACAACCCCGTTGTAACCATCTTGGAAGGGTGCTTTCCAAGCTCATTTCTGGCAGAAGTTGGCATTTTCCTTCTCCATTCTGTTATTCCAATGATCTATCTTCTATTCTTTCTTCCGGAGGCATTGTGATGTTGCTCTCGTTGACTCATCATCTTGTTTTGTCAAGATCATGTTCTTCTCCTTGCTTCTCCGTTTAGCCGGAGTGTCGTGTTTTCATTCGAGTTCTCTCATCTTATCTAGTTTTGCCTCCTTCGTCAACCGGAGAGCTGTCTGAAATCTTTTCTTACCCCTTGTGCCATTCTTTCAATAGTTCCGGAGGTAGTGCGTTGTTGATCTCATCAAGTATCCTCTCATCTTGTTAAGTTCATGTTCAATTCCCTCCATTTACAATCGGAGTGTTGTCCAAATTATATCATTCTTATTCATTCTTATCTCGTTTTAACCGGAGTGGTTTCGAATTCTATCTTGTTCATTAAACTCTTGATTTGTGTCTTTGCAACCGTCAAGTTCTTGTAATGTCCCTTGTTCCACTTTTCTAACAAAGTGTTTTCAACTTTGTTCATCTTTGTTGTTTTCTTTCTTTCATTTTGCTCAACCTGTCAAGGTTCGTGGTTTCACTCATTCATCAAAGAAGCAACTTAGTTTTACCTCCTCTCTTCCTCTTCCATTTCTCTCCGGTGCCATCCTAGATCTCGGGACGAGATCCTCTCGTAGTGGTGGAGTGTTGTAACGCCCCGGATGCAACTTTCCATATTCGTAACTCCAACTCTTGCCTTTTCCGGAGATGCGGTATGATTTTTCCTCCGTGGTTGGGTTTTTGTTTTTTTTTGTTTTGCTTTTTGTTCAGGTCTTGCATTTCATCTCATGTCATCATTTGCATTGCATCAGCACTCGTTGCCGTCATTGTTTTCATAAGGCTTGCACCCATTCGTAGTTGCTGCGTTCCCCCCTTAATTTCGTTGACTGTTCCGAGACCAACCATGTCTGCTTTTCCCTCTTGTCAGACCACCTAACCTCTCTGCACGCCACAGACCCCTCGCGCGGTCCGAAACCTGCCCCGGACTCGAACCGCTCAATCATCACTGTTGCATTCAGATCATCCTCAAACATCCCGAAAACATCTCCGTTTTCTTATTTGGACTCCTTACCTATATTTTTCTCGACCGTTCGATTTTAATTGGAGGGTCCATTTTGCCCCTAAGATAGTCCACCTAGCTACTTAAACAACCTAACCCTAAAAACTAGAATCTGTCCCATCCAATCCTCTTCCCCGCCGCCACTCTCTCGGGATCCCCGTCCCACCAACCACCACAGCCCGAGCTCCACCTTGTTTTCCCCACCAGACCAATCCATCCCAGCCATCCCGATCCCCACAAAGGTCCTCCTCGCCTCCTGCCCGAGCGCTCCTCCTCCTCGCGACCCGTGCTGCCCTGGCGAGCGTGCAAGCCGCCGACCTCAATCCCAGGACTGGCCTCGCCTCCCTTCTCCTTCGTCCCTTCCTTCCCTTCGCTTTCTCTCTCTCTCCCTCTCATCTCCCTGCTGCCTCTCTCTCGCAGGGACTAGCAGGAGCGCCATGGCCGCCCGATGCTCAAGCCACCACCGGGAACCGCCCCTACGCCGTCGCGTTGACCTCTCCCCTCGCCAAGCCGCCCGAGAACCTCCTCCAGTTCGTCGCCTCAGATCCGCCGCCACGTCGTGCCGGCCTGCTTCCTCTTTTGCACCCGAAGACGCACGCCCGTGTTCAGCCCGTCTTCGAGCCAAGCCGCCATGCTGGAGCATTTTTTCACTGTCCAGCAGGGAATCAGGAGCTCAAGCCCCTCCATGGCCGCTCCCGACCTGCGCGACCCCGCCGACCGGATCTGCTCGGATCACCGCCGCCAGCGCCAAGTCCCGCTCCATGCATCCTCTGCATCGCAGCCGCGGTGAGGCCTCTGCTTCGTCTGCGTTGACCGCGCCCTGCCTGTTCGATCCAGCTGGCCTCGAGCGGCCTCCTCTACGTGAGGCCCGCAAGCCAGGAGCAGGCCCAGCGCCCCCCTTCCGGCCTCCTCCAGCCTTTGCTTCGAACCGGGCCAAGCCCATGGGTGAGCAGCCCCATCTAGTCCCCCTCCTGTACCCTGTCGGGCCAGCTAGTTTCAGCCCGTTCTATTTTTTTCCCTGCTGCGAATTTAGACATTATCCAGAGTATTACAGATTTGCAGAAAAACCCTCATGCTTCATACATGTAATAACTAATTAACCGTGCATCGGAATTAAACAAACTTTATATGTAAAATGCTTAGAATTTTGTGTAGATTAATAATATTCCACTTTCATCCATGTTTAAAATGGTTAAAATGCGGTTTGTTTAAATTTGCATAAATGCCATGTTGAAATGATTTATTTCATAACTAAATAACCATAGCTCGGTTTTAAATAAACTTTATATGTAAATGGGGTGGAAAAATGCCTAGATTAACATGGTGCACTTTATTTTCCTGTTTAACAACAATAAAATTGTGTTTAGGGCAGAACAGTACCGAATCTAAAATATGCATATGGGGATTTTCCGGACTTGTTGTTTGTTGTTCCGGCCTCATTTAAACTTGTCTAGATAGGTAGTTTTTCATATGCTTCACCCCTTGCCATGTTTAATAACATTTAATATTGTTGGGTACAAAACCGAGAGAGAAATAAATAATTGATGTGGTGTTTTGTCAATATGCAACTCGTTGCATATTGATCTCCACTTAACTTGTAGTATTGTTTGTTGCACTTTGCCATGCCATGCCTTATTAAACCGGACATGCATCATACTTGTTTGTGCATCATGCCATGTTTATGCTTGTGCATTTACCATGTTGTTTGTTTCTTTCCGGTGTTGCTTCTTAGTTCCAGTAATGTTGCGATTGTGAGGATTTGTTCGACTACGCCTATTCATCTTCTTCATGGACTCGTTCTTCTTCCTAGCGGGATTTCAGGCAAGATGACCGCTACCCTGGATCTCACTACTATCATTGCTATGCTAGTTGATTCGTTCTATCGCTATGCTGCGCTACCTATCACTTGTTCTTCAAGCCTCCCAAATAGCCATGAACCTCTAACCTTTGACACCCTTCCTAGCAAACCGTTGCTTGGCTATGTTACCGCGTTGCTCAGCCCCTCTTATAGCGTGTTAGTTGCAGGTGAAGTTGAAGATTGCTCCATGTGGACAGGATTTTGGTTGGGATATCACAATATCTCTTATATTATTAATGCATCTATATATTTGGTAAAGGGTGGAAGGCTCGGCCTTATGCCTGGTGTTTTGTTCCACTCTTGCCGTCCTAGTTTCCGTCATACCGGTGTTATGTTCCCGGATTTTGCGTTCCTTACGCTGTCGGGTGATTTATGGGACCCCCTTGACAGTTCGCTTTGGATAAAACTCCTCCAGCAAGGCCCAACCTTGGTTTTACCATTTGCCTCACCACCACCTATATTTCCCTTGGGAGTAATTAATCCAAGGGTCATCTTTATTTTAGCCCCCCCCCCCCGGGCCAGTGCTTGTCTAAGTGTTGGTCCGAATCGGGTAGACTGCGGGGCCACCTCGGGGCAACTCAAGGGTTGGTTTTACTCGTAGGCTGACCTATGCGGTGTTGCCCTGAGAACGAGATATGCGTAGCTCCTATCAGGATTGTCGGCGCATCAGGCGGCTTTGCTGGTCTTGTTTTACCATTGTCGAAATGTCTTGTAAACCGGGATTCCGAGTCTGATCGGGTCTTCCTGGGAGAAGGTATATCCTTCGTTGATCGCGAGAGCTTATCATGAGCTAAGTTGGGACACCCCTGCAGGGTATAATCTTTCGAAAGCCGTGCCTGCGGTTATAGGCAGATGGGAATTTTTTAATGTCCGGTTGTAGATAACTTGACACCAGATCCAAACTAAAACGCATCAACCGTGTGTGTAACCGTGATGGTCTCTTTTCGGCGGAGTCCGGGAAGTGAACACAGTTTCTGGGTTATGTTTGACGTAAGTAGGAGTTCAGGATCACTTCTTGATCATTGCTAGCTTCACGACCGTTCCTTTGCTTCTCTTCTCGCTCTTATTTGCGTATGTTAGCCACCATATATGCTTAGTCGCTGCTGCAGCCTCACCACTTTACCCCTTCCTTTCCCTTTAAGCTTTGCTAGTCTTGATACCCATGGTAATGGGATTGCTGAGTCCTCATGGCTCACAGATTACTACAACAACAGTTGCAGGTACAGGTTATGTGATGATCTTGACGCGAGAGCGATGTTTACTTGTATTGGAGTTCTTCTTCTGCTTCTTCTTCGATCAGGGGATAGGTTCTAGGTCGACAGCCTGGGCTAGCAGGGTGGATGTCGTTTGAGTTTTTGTTTGTGTTTCATCCGTAGTCGGATGATGCTCTTATGTTTTGTGATGTTGTATTCATGTGGCATTGTATGCCTCTTGTATGTATCCCCATCTATTATGTAATGTTGATGTAATGATATCCACCTTGCAAAAGCATTTCAATATGCGGGTCTATCCTTGGTGGGACCTTCGAGTTCCTTTTGGATAGGGTCGCATATTGGGCGTGACAAGTTGGTAATCAGAGCCTCGACCGACCATAGGAGCCCCCTTGATTGTTGGCCGTTGTTGAGTCTAGAAGAAAACTATTTTGAGTCTTAGGATTATATATATCGGAGAGTAGGATTCTTTTTACTCCCCAGTCTCTTCGTCGCTCTGGTGAGGTCTCCTGACGTAGATGTTTTGTCTTTCCTCTCCTCAAATTTCACTAAATTTTTTTAGGATCACACGGGTATCTTGGAATCGTTCCGATGGTTTTGTGACGAGAACATTGTTCTTGGTGCCTCCTGTCTATTATGTGGCATTGACCCGGGGAGTTGAGCTCTGAGGTGTTGTCGTCACAATTTTATCGTTGCAGTTCTGGAATACCTGAGTCTTGCCGACATTGAAAATCTCTTTTATGCAGTTGTTGGTGAGATAACCTCGACGCCACCCAGTACTGGGGAGTTCGGGAGTATTGCCATAGATCGTATAACGGATGCTTTTCGAAGGTTGAGGTACACGATTTCCGGAGTTTTCTTGGTTATGTGTTGACGGATGGATACAGCTGGATGTAGGTATTGTTAGTTTGGGTGAGATATATTGCTTCCCCTATATCCCCAACACCAGATTGCATAACCAGAAAGTTTCGGGAGTTTTATAGGTGGGAATTCAAGTAGCTCCTAGAATATCTTTCCGACAGATGCATGATATGGGATTGGGTAAATCTCTATCATATGTATTTGTTCCGGCTTATTTCTGCAAGCCAATCCTTTGTTTTGTTTTGAGTTGTGGTATTTGAGTTGCTTCAATGTCAAGTGTTGATTCCATACCTTTCCTAAATGGTGTTCTCATATTTCTATGGGAGTGCTAATCCTTTTGATCATCGAGATTGTCATGTCAATTCTTTCCAACCGGCGTGCTTCTCTTCAAGTGGATCCCATCATTTTCCCCATCCGCAAGATCAACTCTAAGTTTTCTCACCGGTGTTTGTTTCATCCATCCCAAGTTGCTTTTGTTTTCCCGCCCTCCCACCCTTTTTCTGCAAGGACTCATATATGTTAATCAAGTATCCATTTATTCATGTGAAGTCTCTTCATTCTTTTCAATCAATGTTCTTATCTGGTGATTCTCACGAAGATACTAATGGAGCTTCAAGTTTATCATTCTTCATTCTCTTTTTCTTCTCTGGTGGTTTCAATTCAAGCCTTGTCGATCATATCCTTTCCTTGTTTCAAATATTTTCTCATGCCGGTGTATCTCTTGATCATTCACCTCTCACTTACCATTTGTTCCGGTGTGCTGAAGATACCTCAAAAGTTTCGTGTTATCATTCCTAATCTGTTCAAGATATCTCGAGGTTGTTATCTCTTTTGAATCATTTAATTCAACCGGTGCAATCTCTCTTTAAAATCATTTCAACGGTGTTTCTCTTGAGTGTGCCCTAACCCACAGGTCTTTTCCTAGGATCTTACCTGACTCTTCTAATTATCCCGGAGCCATTCTTAAATTCTTTTCAAGTGTGACGTAAGAATGAATTATCATCAGTCATATGTCTTTCTCCAAGATCTTTCAAATTCTTTTCATTGTTGGTTCAACCTTTCCAATTTTCATCTCGGAGTGCCTCAACAATTGTCATGTTGTTTCTCATTGTCATGCTCAACATTTGAAGACCGAAGAAGTGTTTCCTCTAAATCTTGGTCCATTCTCTTGAAGATTCATAGTTCTAGCTTATGTCATCCTCTCATAATTGTTTTCGATTGTGAGAATTCTTTTCAACCATCTGATGCATTTCAGGAGTTGCTTCCTTTCTTGATAATCTGAATGCCATCATTTCTGAATATTACTCATTCTCAACCTTCAACTCTTGTTCTCCAAATCTTACCGGTGAATCGTTCAAATCCCCTCTAGTCAGTTCATGATCTCTTCGTTCTCATGTACTAAATCGCCTCAAGTATCTTCATTCGTTTTCCAATTCTTCCTGGTGAATTGTGCCTTTGCTATGGTCTTTTTCAATTCTTTCGATGGTTCATTCAAGATTTCACTTTCTTCGTTATCGTATCAATTCATCCATTCTTTCGTTGTTTCAATCCCACTAGTGGTTCCATCAAGACCTTCTCAAGTTTGCTCTATATCTCTCTTAATCCTTTCTACGAGAATAAGTAGTATGCAAAATCCATTGCTTGTCATCAATTTAATTTGATGAAGGATAAGCATACAATAAATCTTATTCTTATTTCCTCGAGGTGATTCAATTCTTTTATTTCCGGAGTTCCAAGTTTTCTTGGTTATATCGTCGCAAAGCTCCATCTAAATCATCGCAAGGCTTCACCTTGTGTTTTCAACTTCTCTTTCTTTTTATCATCCTTTTATTACCGGAGTTCTTCATGGAGGCTCTACATGGTGGTTCGTCAAGGATTCTTGTCATTCTTCAATTGTTCTTCAAGATTTCTCTCGAAGTTATGATCCGTCAAGCCATACTTCAAAATAAACGTGGTGCTCAACACATGTTTTGTTTTGAGGAGTTCAAGTATTCTTCTTTTGCATTTCGAAGTGCAATTCCTTCTACCTTATCTCTTGAGGTGGTGTTATGTCATTCTTGACAATTTGAGTTCGTGTTTCATGATTCACATGTTGTCAAGAATGAGATATGTTAAAAACCATCATTTTTCTCTTCGATCATGAGGTATTTTAAATCCATCAATCTCTTTGTTGGAGTTATCTTGGGTTATATTTCACCTAAAGCCTTCCATTGGGAATGTTGCTATTTGTGGTGCTTATCATTGATCCAAGCTTTCTCCATATCCTTCTCGGTGAAAGAGGTTTTCATCTCTTCGTTGATCTCAAACAAGCAATTGTTTTTTCGTTAGTGGCAGAATGTCATCTCATAGTCTTGAGATGTTTCCATAAGCCCGCTACAAGCTTATTCTTTTTGTTGTTGGTTTTCCAACAACCCCGTTGTAACCATCTTGGAAGGGTGCTTTCCAATCTCATTTCTGGCAGAAGTTGGCATTTTCCTTCTCCATTCTGTTATTCCAATGATCTATCTTCTATTCTTTCTTCCGGAGGCATTGTGATGTTGCTCTCGTTGACTCATCATCTTGTTTTGTCAAGATCATGTTCTTCTCCTTGCTTCTCCGTTTAGCCGGAGTGTCGTGTTTTCATTCGAGTTCTCTCATCTTATCTAGTTTTGCCTCCTTCCTCAACCGGAGAGCTGTCTGAAATCTTTTCTTACCCCTTGTGCCATTCTTTCAATAGTTCCGGAGGTAGTGCGTTGTTGATCTCATCAAGTATCCTCTCATCTTGTTAAGTTCATGTTCAATTCCCTCCATTTACAATCGGAGTGTTGTCCAAATTATATCATTCTTATTCATTCTTATCTCGTTTTAACCGGAGTGGTTTCGAATTCTATCTTGTTCATTAAACTCTTGATTTGTGTCTTTGCAACCGTCAAGTTCTTGTAATGTCCCTTGTTCCACTTTTCTAACAAAGTGTTTTCAACTTTGTTCATCTTTGTTGTTTTCTTTCTTTCATTTTGCTCAACCTGTCAAGGTTCGTGGTTTCACTCGTTCATCAAAGAAGCAACTTAGTTTTACCTCCTCTCTTCCTCTTCCATTTCTCTCCGGTGCCATCCTAGATCTCGGGACGAGATCCTCTCGTAGTGGTGGAGTGTTGTAACGCCCCGGATGCAACTTTCCATATTCGTAACTCCAACTCTTGCCTTTTCCGGAGATGCGATATGATTTTTCCTCCGTGGTTGGGTTTTTGTTTTTTTTGTTTTGCTTTTTGTTCAGGTCTTGCATTTCATCTCATGTCATCATTTGCATTGCATCGGCACTCGTTGTCGTCATTGTTTTCATAAGGCTTGCACCCGTTCGTAGTTGCTGCGTTCCCCCCTTAATTTCGTTGACCGTTCCGAGACCAACCATGTCTGATTTTCCCTCTTGTCAGACCACCTAACCTCTCTGCACGCCACAGACCCCTCGCGCGGTCCGAAACCTGCCCCAGACTCGAACCGCTCAATCATCACTGTTGCAATCAGATCATCCTCAAACATCCTGAAAACATCTCCGTTTTCTTATTTGGACTCCCTACCTATATTTTTCTCAACCGTTCGATTTTAATCAGAGGGTCCATTTTGCCCCTAAGCTAGTCCACCTAGCTACTTAAACAACCTAACCCTAAAAACTAGAATCTGTCCCATCCCATCCTCTTCCCCGCCGCCACTCTCTCGGGATCCCCGTCCCACCAACCACCACAGCCCGAGCTCCACCTTGTTTTCCCCACCAGACCAATCCATCCCAGCCATCCCGATCCCCACAAAGGTCCTCCTCGCCTCCTGCCCGAGCGCTCCTCCTCCTCGCGACCCGCGCTGCCCTGGCGAGCGTGCAAGCCGCCGACCTCAATCCCAGGACTGGCCTCGCCTCCCTTCTCCTCCATCCCTTCCTTCCCTTCGCTTTCTCTCTCTCTCCCTCTCATCTCTCTGCTGCCTCTCTCTCGCAGGGACTAGCAGGAGCGCCATGGCCGCCCGATGCTCAAGCCACCACCGGGAACCGCCCCTCCGCCGTCGCGTTGACCTCTCCCCTCGCCAAGCCGCCCGAGCACCTCCTCCAGTTCGTCGCCTCGGATCCACCGCCGCGTCCTGCCGGCCTGCTTCCTCTTTTGCACCCGGAGACGCACGCCCGTGTTCAGCCCGTCTTTGAGCCAAGCCGCCGCGCTGGATCATTTTTTCACTGTCTAGCAGGGAATCAGGAGCTCAAGCCCCTCCATGGTCGCGCCCGACCTGCGCGACCCCGCCGGCCGGATCTGCTCGGATCACCGCCGCCAGCGCCAAGTCCCGCTCCCTGCATCCTCTGCATCGTAGCCGCACCGAGGCTTCTGCTTCATCTGCGTTGACCGCGCCCTGCCTGTTCGATCCAGCTGGCCTCGAGCGGCCTCCTCTGCGTGAGGCCCACAAGCCAGGAGCAGGCCCAGCGCCCCCCTTCCGGCCTCCTCCAGCCTTTGCTTCGAACCGGCCCAAGCCCATGGGTGAGCAGCCCCATCTAGTCCCCCTCCTGTACCCTGTCGGGCCAGCTAGTTTCAGCCTGTTCTATTTTTTTCCCTGTTGCGAATTTAGACATTATCCAGAATATTACAGATTTGCAGAAAAACCCTCATGCTTCATACATGTAATAACTAATTAACCGTGCATCGGAATTAAACAAACTTTATATGTAAAATGCTTAGAATTTTGTGTAGATTAATAATATTCCACTTTCATCCATGTTTAAAATGGTTAAAATGTGGTTTGTTTAAATTTGCATAAATGCCATGTTGAAATGATTTATTTCATAACTAAATAACCATAGCTCGGTTTTAAATAAACTTTATATGTAAATGGGGTGGAAAATGCCTAGATTAACATGGCGCACTTTATTTTCCTGTTTAACAACAATAAAATTGTGTTTAGGGCAGAACAGTACCGAATCTGAAATATGCATATGGGGATTTTCTGGACTTGTTGTTTGTTGTTCCGGCCTCATTTAAACTTGTCTAGATAGGTAGTTTTTCATATGCTTCACCCCTTGCCATGTTTAATAACATTTAATATTGTTGGGTACAAAACTGAGAGAGAACTAAATAATTGATGTGGTGTTTCGTCAATATGCAACTCGTTGCATATTGATCTCCACTTAACTTGTAGTATTGTTTGTTGCACTTTGCCATGCCATGCCTTATTAAACCGGACATGCATCATACTTGTTTGTGCATCATGCCATGTTTATGCTTGTGCATTTACCATGTTTGTTTCTTTCCGGTGTTGCTTCTTAGTTCCAGTAATGTTGCGATTGTGAGGATTTGTTCGACTACGCCTGTTCATCTTCTTCATGGACTAGTTCTTCTTCCTAGCGGGATTTCAGGCAAGATGACCGCTACCCTGGATCTCACTACTATCATTGCTATGCTAGTTGATTCGTTCTATTGCTTTGCTGCGCTACCTATCACTTATTCTTCAAGCCTCCCAAATTGCCATGAACCTCTAACCTTTGACACCCTTCCTAGCAAACCGTTGCTTGGCTATGTTACCGCGTTGCTCAGCCCCTCTTATAGCGTGTTAGTTGCAGGTGAAGTTGAAGATTGCTCCATGGTGGACAGGATTTTGGTTGGGATATCACAATATCTCTTATATTATTAATGCATCTATATATTTGGTAAAGGGTGGAAGGCTCGGCCTTATGCCTGGTGTTTTGTTCCACTCTTGCCGCCCTAGTTTCCGTCATACCGGTGTTATGTTCCCGGATTTTGCGTTCCTTACGCGGTCGGGTGATTTATGGGACCCCCTTGAAAGTTCGCTTTGGATAAAACTCCTCCAGCAAGGCCCAACCTTGGTTTTACCATTTGCCTCACCACCACCAATATTTCCCTTGGGAGTAATTAACCCAAGGGTCATCTTTATTTTAGCCCCCCCGGGCCAGTGCTTGTCTAAGTGTTGGTCCGAACCAGGCAGACTGCGGGGCCACCTCGGGGCAACTCAAGGGCTGGTTTTACTCGTAGGCTGACCTATCCGGTGTTGCCCTGAGAACGAGATATGCGCAGCTCCTATCGGGATTGTCGGCGCATCGGGCGGCTTTGCTGGTCTTGTTTTACCATTGTCGAAATGTCTTGTAAACCGGGATTCCGAGTCTGATCGGGTCTTCCTGGGAGAAGGTATATCCTTCGTTGATCGCGAGAGCTTATCATGGGCTAAGTTGGGACACCCCTGCAGGGTATAATCTTTCGAAAGCCGTGCCTACGGTTATAGGCAGATGGGAATTTGTTAATGTCCGGTTGTAGATAACTTGACACCAGATCCGAATTAAAACGCATCAACCATGTGTGTAGCCGTGATGGTCTCTTTTCGGCGGAGTCCGGGAAGTGAACACAGTTTCTGGGTTATGTTTGACGTAAGTAGGAGTTCATGATCACTTCTTGATCATTGCTAGCTTCACGACCGTTCCTTTGCTTCTCTTCTCGCTCTTATTTGCGTATGTTAGCCACCATATATGCTTAGTCGCTGCTGCAGCCTCACCACTTTACCCCTTCCTTTCCCTTTAAGGTTTGCTAGTCTTGATACCCATGGTAATGGGATTGCTGAGTCCTCGTGGCTCACAGATTACTACAACAACAGTTGCATGTACAGGTTATGCGATGATCTTGACGCGAGAGCGATGTTTACTTGTATTGGAGTTCTTCTTCTGCTTCTTCTTCGATCAGGGGATAGGTTCCAGGTCGGCAGCCTGGGCTAGCAGGGTGGATGTCATTTGAGTTTTTGTTTGTGTTTCATCCGTAGTTGGATGATGCTCTTATGTTTTGTGATGTTGTATTCATGTGGCATTGTATGCCTCTTGTATGTATCCCCATCTATTATGTAATGTTGATGTAATGATATCCACCTTGCAAAAGCGTTTCAATATGCGGGTCTATCCTTGGTGGGACCTTCGAGTTCCTTTTGGATAGGGTCGCATATTGGGCGTGACAATCTTGCAGGTCTTGCCTGTTTCCCTGGGCCGTGATACGTCTCCGTCGTATCTACTTTTCCAAACACTTTTGCCCTTGTTTTGGACTCTAACTTGTATGATTTGAATGGAACTAACCCGGACTGACGCTGTTTTAGCAGAATTGCCATGATGTTGTTTTATGTGCAGAAAACTAAAGTTCTCGGGATGACCTAAAACTCCACAAAACATCTTAGAAAAAAAATCCTCGCCAAAGATGAAGGCCACGGGGCCCACACCCTGTTCACGAGGGTAGGGGGCGCGCCCCCCTCCTGGGCGCGCCCCTACCTCATGGGCCCCCTGGTGGCCCTCCGACGCCAACTCCAACTCCATATATTGGCTTTTGGGGAGAAAAAAATCAGAGAGAAGAAATCATCGCGTTTTACGATACGGAGCCGCCGCCAAGTCCTAATCTCTCTCGGGAGGGCTGATCTGGAGTCCGTTCGGGGCTCCGGAGAGGGGGATTCGTCGCCGTCGTCATCATCAACCATCCTCCGTCACCAATTTCATGATGTTCACTGCCGTGCGTGAGTAATTCCATCGTAGGTTTGCTGGACGGTGATGGGTTTGATGAGATTTATCATGTAATCGAGTTAGTTTTGTTAGGGTTTGATCCCTAGTATCCACTATGTTCTGAGATTGATGTTGCTATGACTTTGCTATGCTTAATGCTTGTCACTAGGGCCCGAGTGCCATGATTTCAGATCTGAACCTATTATGTTTTCATGAATATATGTGTGTTCTTGATCCTATCTTGCAAGTCTATAGTCACCTACTATGTGTTATGATCCGGCAACCCCAAAGTGACAATAATCGGGACCACTCCCAGTGATGACCATAGTTTGAGGAGTTCATGTATTCACTATGTGCTAATCCTTTGTTCTGGTTCTCTATTAAAAGGAGGCCTTAATATCCCTTAGTTTCCAATAGGACCCCGCTGCCACGGGCGTGTAGGACAAAAGATGTCATGCAAGTTCTTTTCCATAAGCACGTATGACTATATACAGAATACATGCCTACATTACATTGATGAATTGGAGCTAGTTCTGTGTCACCCTATGTTATGACTGTTACATGATGAACCGCATCCGGCATAATTATCCATCACTAATCCGGTGCCTACGAGCTTTCCATATACTGGTTCTCGCTTATTTACTATTCCGTTGCTACTGTTACAATCACTACAAAATACCAAAAACATTACTTTTGCTGTCTTTACTTTTGTTACCGTTACCACCACTATCATATTACTTTGCTACTAAACACTTTGTTGCAGATATTAAGTTTCCAGGTGTGGTTGAATTGACAACTCAACTGCTAATACTCTAGAATATTCTTTGGCCCCCCTTGTGTCGAATCAACAAATTTTTGGGTTGAATACTCTACCCTCGAAGACTGTTGTGATCCCCTATACTTGTGGGTTATTAAGACCTTTTTCTGGCGCCATTGCCGGGGAGCATAGCTCTATTCTTTGAGTCATTTGGGATTTATATCTGCTGGACACTATGAAGAACTTGATAGACGATCGAACTACTATTTTGCCCTCAACTACGAGGGGAGGTAAGGAACTGCCATCTAGCTCTGCACTAGATTCTCCTTCCGTTATAAGTAAGCTTGCGACACCTAAACCTGCTACTGCTATGAATTCTGATATGTCGCTTGTTATTGATGATGCCACTTCTGCTATGCATGATACTTATGATGAAACTACTTCTATGCTTGATAATACTGTGCCCCTCGGTAAATTTCTCGATGAACAAATTGCTAGGTCTAGAGAAAGAGAAATTATTGAATCTGAATACAATGATGAGAGTGATGATGAAAATATGCCTGCTATTCCTGAGGGTTACCTTTTTGATGCGGAATCTTCTGCAGCTATTTTTGCTTGCCAGGATAGATACGAACTTAAGAGGTTGATAGTTAAATGGAGTAAAGAATCTCTTAGAGATAGAATGAGACCCGACCCTGCTTTTGCTACTTCACCTATTTGTGTTCTCGATAAGGATTGTTATGAATTTTTTGTTGGTCCAGATATAATTACTTTGGTTGAATCTGATCCTTTCTATGGCTATGAATCTGAAACTGTTGTGGCACATCTTACTAAGTTAAATGATATAGCCGCCCTGTTTACTAATGATGAGAGATCGCGCTACCTTTATTTACTCAAAATATTTTCGTTCTCATTAAAGGGTGATGCTAAGATATGGTTTAATTCTCTTGATCCTGGTTGTGTGCGTAGTCCCCAGCATATGATCTATTACTTCTCTGCTAAATATTTCCCTGCTCATAAGAAACAAGCTGCTTTGAGGCAAATATACAACTTCGTGCAAATTAAAGAAGAGAGTCTCCCACAAGCTTGGGGGAGGCTTCTCAAGTTACTTAATGCTTTGCCTGATCATCCTCTTAAGAAACCTGAAATACTTGATATCTTTTATAATGGACTAACTGATGCTTCCAGAGATTACCTGGATAGTTGTGCCGGTTCTCTTTTCAGGGAAAGAACACCGGGTGAAGCTGAAATTCTATTGAATAATATGTTGACAAATGAAAATAATTGGGCACCTCCTGAGCCAATTACTGAGCCTATTCCTAAACCAACTCCGAAGAAGAGTGGTGTTCTATTTCTCAGTCCCGAAGATATGCAAGAGGCTAAGAAATCTATGAAAGAAAAAGGTATTAACGCTGAAGATGTTAAGAATTTACCTCCTATTGAAGAAATACACGGTCTTAATTTACCGCCTGTTGAAGAAGTATATGATCGCAATTCCTTATTCACTGAAGAACCTCCTGATCCCGATATCCCGACACAGGTAGTAAAGGTAAATTCTCTCTATAGATATGATAAAGCTGAAGTCCCTCCTACTAAAATTGCTAGTCAGTGCTTGGATGAGTTTGATGACTTTATGTTTAAGCAAGATGACTTTAATGCTTATTTTGGTAGACAATTAAAACAGAATACCTTTATGATTAAACGCTTGGGTGATTATATGGCTAATATTAGAGGTGAACTTAAACTTGTTAGCAAACATGCTTCTATGGTTACCACTCAAGTAGAACAAGTACTTAAAGCTCAGAAAGAAGTGCTTGATGAAATGAATAGTAAGAAAAATGATTATGCTGTTAGAGTGGCTACTAGAACTAGTAGAATGACTCGGGAACCTTTGTATCCTGAAGGCCACCCTAAGAGAATCGAGCAAGTTCTCAGAGAAATAATATTGATGTACCTAGTTCTTCTAAAAGGAAGAAAAAGTAAAATGATAGGACTTTGGAAACTTCTAGTGAACCTATTGCTGAACCACCTGAGAATCCAAATGATATTTCCATGTCTGATGCTGAAACACAATCTGGTAATGAACATGAACCTAGTGATAATGTTAATGATAATGTTCATGATGATGCTCAACCTAGTAATGACAATGATGTAGAGATTGAACCTGCTGTTGATCTTGATAACCCACAATCAAGGAATCAATGTTACGATAAAAGAGAGTTCACTGCTAGGAAACATGGTAAAGAAAGGGAACCATGGGTTCAGAAACCCATGCCTTTTCCTCTGAAACCATCCAAGAAAAAGAATGATGAGGATTTTGAGCACTTTGCTGAAATGATTAGACCCATCTTTTTGCGTATGCGATTAACTGATGTGCTCAAAACAAATCCTTATGCTAAGTATATGAAGCATATCATTACTAATAAAAGAAAGATACTGGAAGCTGAAATTTCCACCATGCTTGCTAATTATACTTTTAAGGGTGGAATACCAAAGAAACTTGGAGATCCAGGAGTGTCTACTATACCATGCTCCATTAAGAGAAATTATGTTAAAACTGCTTTATGTGATCTTGGAGCCGGTGTTAGTGTTATGCCTCTCTCTTTATATCGTAGACTTGACTTGAATAAGTTGACACCTACTGAAATATCTTTGCAAATGGCTGATAAATCAACTGCTATACCTGTCGGTATTTGTGAGGATGTGCATGTTGTAGTTGCGAACGTTACTATTTTAACGGACCTTGTTATTCTTGATATTCCCGAGGATGATAGTATGTCTATTATTCTTGGAAGACCTTTCCTTAATACTGTAGGGGCTGTTATTGATTGCAGCAAAGGCAATGTCACTTTTCATGTTAATGGCAATGAGCACACGGTACACTTTTCGAGGAAACAACCTCAAGTTTATAGTATAACCTCTATTGGAAAAATTCCATCGATTATATTTGGAGGTTTTGAATTTCCTCTCCCTACTGTCAAGAAAAAGTATGATATTCTTATTGTTGGGGATTTTCATATCCCCGTTGAGGTAACTTAGTGTTATTCAAAATTTCTCCGGTTTCATGTTATTCGGAATGAGTTTGTTAACAAGACTTGATCAACCTTGTTAGTGGGTTCATTTTGATGATCACGAGATGGATGAAACTAGAAGCACAACCTTCTGTACCGTCTTTATATTTTCTGTTATTTAGTAGAAATAAAGTAAAATAGTATTTTTCTGTCTGTCTCCTGACTTATTCGTGCAATATAAAAATATCCTGAAAATAGAAGTCCTCAGAATGCCATGCCAATTTAATATGATTTTTTCGGGAATATTTGAGGATTTACTGTGCAAAAATTACCGCGGGGGGAGCTGTCACCTGGCCACGAGGGTGGAGGGCGCGTCCTACCCCTTGGGCACGCCCCCTGCCTCGTGGGCCCACGGTGGCCCTCCTCCACTTATCCCTGCACCCATCTTCTTCCTCTGTCTCACACAAACACGAAAAACCAACTCAAGCACGAGTTCCAGCCTCCGTTGCTGTGATTTTCGATCTCCTTGCTCAAAGCACCTCTCGCAAAACTTCTTGGGGAGATTGTTTCTTGGTATGTGACTCCTCCATTGGTCCAATTAGTTTTTGTTCTAATGCTTTATTCATTGCAAATTTATGCTGCATAGGTGACCATATTCTTGAGCTTGCATGTCAAATTTATATGGTTCCAAGTAGTTCTAATGCTTGATATAGGCTCTAGGCACTTGTGGGAGTTGTTGCTATCAATTTTATTAAAGTTGGTTCACTTTTATTTGAAGTTACTAAAAATTTTAGATTATTTCAGAAAATAATGAAGAGACCTTTAAGGGGCTCGTCGAGCCGAAGCTCGAAGGAAAAACAAAAGGAAGAAGAGCAGAAGCCCAAATTTAATTTGCCTCACACCGTGGAGGTTCGGCCATGTGAATGGCCTTCCGATGACTTCTTCTGGAGAGCCGGGATTTATGAGGATTTCTATTTATTGATTGAGAATGCTGGCCTTACCGACTTCCTTCGCGACCAACGTCATCAGTATCTCTTACTCACAAATACTTTTGTGCAAAACTTCTACTTTTTCCCTAAGAAATCACCTCCATCAGTAGAGTTTCATTTATATGACGTTGTTAAGGAGATGCCATTAGCTAAATTTTGCGAGGTTTGCAGAATACGCTTTGAAGGCACCTTGGATGAACCACACTGTAACGAAGTAGAAGCTTTTATTAACACTATCACTGTGGGAGAAACCAGGAAGGTTTCTGATGCAAGGATTACTAGCATACATTTTCCTGTTTTACGCTACTTTGCCTTATTTGCTAGTCGTTGCATGATTGAATGCGGGAACTGTGGAAACCTTAGTGTTTCTGATATTATTATTTTGTTCCATGGTTTACACCGCAATAACTTTGTTAGTATGGGCGGAATTGTTGCTAGACGTTTAAGTCTGAACCGTACTAAGGGCCCCATTTTTGGAGGCATTTATGCTTCACGCCTAGCTGAATATTTTGAAATACATATTAGGCATGAGGAAAAGGAAGAAACATCGTTGCCCCGTGCTTATTTAGATTATAAGAGTATGCTAGCGCATGACTTTCTTGTTAAGAGTCGTGAAGGGGGGCTCAAATATAAATTATACTTTGATAAACATCACCCTGTGACTATTATTTTGCCTGCTCCCTCTTTGTTTAACTTGTCTGCAGGTCCTCACATCGTTCCGTGGGGGGCCATTCAAGCCTATCGGAATCCTATACCAGCCCCGGAACCGGAGCCACAAGATGAGCCTCCATGACAGTCTGTTTATTTTTGGGATCCAGAGGTGGTTGCCAGCCAGTGGCAGTCAGAGTCTTCTTCATCGCAGTATGACCTCAGCTTCACCTACGGGTATCCGCCAGGATATCCTTGGCAATAGACCAACTTAGGCCAAAAGCCTAAGCTTGGGGGAGTACGTATTTCTCACCGATATTACATTCATGTTCACACACACTCATTGCTAGATGTCGGTGCTCATACTCTTTCACTATAATACATGCTAGTTTATTTTCTTTTTCCTGCTTTCTTCTTGTGTGTTTAATAAACCTTAAGAAAAAACCAAAAAATTAGTAGTAGTTTATTTCTTTGTTGTAGTAATAAAAAAGAAAACCCAAAAATATTTCCCGTTCTTCTTTTGCTTGTTGGGAGCTTTCCCGTGTAAATAGTTTTATTTTCTTTTCTTTCCTTTGGGGTCGAGAAGACTATATTGAAAATGCTTAGTGGCTCTTATATGCATGATTGTATATTTAACTTAGAGCCCATATTACTTGTCTTCTCTCTTGAGTTGAATGCTTGCAGATTCCAGCTTAGTCCAATGCACGTGCACTCTTATTGTTATACACATCATTCGGTCGTGCAAGTGAAAGGCAATAATGATGATATATGATGGACTTATTGGGATGAGAAAAGCTGGTATGAACTCGACCTCTCTTGTTTTTGTAAATATGATGATTCATCGTTCCCGAGTCAGCTATTATGAAGTAAATATATTTGCAATGACATTTAGAGATTGTAGTTGCTTGTGCCATGCTTGATTAGCTATGAGTTATAATGGTTTACCTTGCGTGCCAACATGCTATTAGAATGATTATGATGTGGTATGATGGGATGGTATCCTCCTTTAAATGAATTGAGTGACTAGACTTGGCACATATTCACGCATGTAGTTGAATCAAATCAACATAGCCTTCATGATATTTATGTTCATGGTAGATTATATCCTACTCATGCTTGTATTCGGTGTAAATTAATGTTAATGCATGTTTATGACTGTTGTCGCTCTCTCAGTTGGTCGCTTCCTAGTCTTTTGCTAGCCTTCACCTGTACTAAGCGGGAATACTGCTTGTGCATCCAAAGTCCTTAAACCCCAAAGTTGTTTCATATGAGTCCACTATACCTACCTATATGTGGCATTTACCTGCCGCTCCAAGTAAATTTGTATGTGCCAAACTCTAAACCTTCAAATAAATATTCTGTTTTGCATGCTCGAATAGCTCATATGTCAACTAGAGCTGCCCTTATCTTCCGTGTTAGGCGGGTTATTCTCAAGAGGAGTGGACTCCGCTCCTCATTCACGAGAAAATGGCTGGTCACTGGGATGCCCAGTCCCATGCTTTATGCAAACTAAATCAAAATAATTGCAAACAAAACTCCCCTGGGACCCGTTGAATGTTGGAGGCACTCGTTGTTTGAGCAAGCTGTGGATTGATGCTTGTGGAGGAGGGGGAGTATAAACTTTAGCATTCTGTTTGGGAACCGCCTATAATTTGTTTAGCATGGAAGATATCGTTATCTCTTAGTTGTCATGTTGACAATGAAAGTATGCCGCTCAAAATATAATTTATCTCTATTTTAAAATCGAGCTCTGACACCTCTACAAATCCCTGCTTCCCTCTGCGAAGGGCCTATCCATTTAAAACAAAAAAGAGACTAGCAAACTCACCTCCAGGATGCTCCCCCGATTGGGCCTTCGTTGGCTGTCGGATCTGCCTTCGGGCGAGTTTGAACCGTTGGATCTTCACAACAGTAAAACCCATTTTCACCTCGCAGTTATTTTTGCTGGCCAATGACGGATGGGCTCGCGCCATGCACTCATTGGTTGGGTTGCTTGTTTTTGCGTGCAAAACGCTTTGTCCAATCCGCTCCGCGTGCTCGCACCGTACCCAATCCCATCCTCTCCCCTGGTCGTCCCGATCCACACCAGCCGCCGCACAACCCTAGCCCCTTTCCCCTCGATCCCCACAGCCCCTCCCTCCTCCTCACTCTCCGCCATGGCCTCTGCACTAGGAGCCTCTCCATGGCCTCCTACCCATCCCCCCCACCACCATAGGTGCACACAGACGGTGGATCCGTGCCGGAGAAGAGCAGCTCCAGTTATGGTGGGGTGCATCTATGCCGAAGATGAAGGAGGTCCGCCGCCCGTCTTTGCCTCCTCGCTGCGTCCTTGTTGCTCCTCCTCCTCTCTCTCTCCGCACCTAGCAGTGCAGCAGCCAGGCCAAGGGGAAGGAGCAGCCCGACCCGGCTCCATCTCTCTCCTTCATGCAGGAGAACTGGATGAGCAGGTGGCGAGGGAAGCCGCCACGGCTAGCGGCGGCGCTGCACAGGAACGTCCACCTCCAGGTCTCCATCCTGTCTCATGATCCCTTTCCGTTTCAGTGTTGTTCTTTTTTCTCTTGGCCCGATCTGCTCACAGTTTTGAGGCTTCGTGTTGTAGGGACCAGATCTTGGATATGATCTATGCTGCTGATTTGGCTATCAACTGCTAAATCTATGAATCATTCAAAATGTTTTGCCTAACTGCACAAGCCTTGCATATGACCACTGGGCCATGTCTTTTGTGAGCCCCCATAATTCTTTTGTTCTATTGATGTTTTGCCTAACTGCACAAGCCTTGCATATGACCACTGGGCCATGTCTTTTGTGAGCCCCCATAATTCTTTTGTTGTATTGATGTAGTGGAGTTCAGTAGATTAGTAAAAGGGTCTTTTGATTTTGTTGAGTTCAATAGATTAGTAAAGGGTCTTTTGATTTTGTTGGCCATATAGGATTTTACTACTGCTATGGACAAAAGAAGGCTAAAGCTGGGAAAGACAACAATGTCAGGAGCCAACCGAGGTAAAGAAACCTAAGTTGACAAGCAGGGCGTACTCCCCTCTGCAGTTATTTTTCTCTGCTATTCATTGAGCATATCAGGAGATTGATAGACAGTGTGAGAACTGGTACATAAAATAATTTAAGAACATTAATCTGAATCACATAGTGGTTCCTAACATTTAGCATTTCTAAAATTTGCCATTTTTACCTAGATCCAAAATGCCGAGAAGCAGGGTTTATTTTCCCTCATCACCATAACAAAGGTATGCAGTCCATTCTTATATTTTTTTTTACAATGGCATTATGCACATAACCTGTCTGATGCAATGGACAATCGGATATTTGTGGTTGGTATAAATCATTTTAATTCATAAAAGAAGAGTTGGTAGGTTTTGACATGAGCATGATGAATTATTGCGGCCTTGTTGTTTCTTGAACGGTAGTGTGTAGAAAGTTTGTTTTGCTCTTGAAAGGTGTGTGTGTGAGTTCGAGGGAAAAAACTATTGCTTTACTTATGTTTCAACTCCAGTGAGGCATGTTTGAACGGTAGTGAAAATATGGTGCCTATTTTTATTTTGCTGATTTGAGGATATTGGTAGTAGAATGTCCTTTTGGGATGGTCTTGCGGTTCATTCAGTTTCAAGGGAAAAGATATATGTGTGGTTTCTTTGCTTTACAGAAGATGCATTATATGATGTCTTCATCTTGGTAACCATTACCAATTTTACATTCTATGGTGAATTCTAAATCATGCTAGGTAATGTCGTCTTTTAATAAGTTGTCATATTGTACGCATGAGTTCTCTAAAATTCCTGGGTGGTTTATTCTATTATAAAGCTAGAAAAGAAACAACAATGGGGAGTTGTTTAAGGACGGACAAAAGCCATGAGTTGTTTTGCTGAGAAAAGAAACAAGTAATATCACATTCTGAAGGTTCATTTCCATCTATACGGGTGAGGAGTCCTTAAAATGTGAAGTATTGTAGGTTTCTAACCATGTACATAGGTCGTACACAGCTAAGCACTCGAGCTATGATTATTGTTATGTATGGATTAATAGTGATAATCATTGTTTGGTTCAGGCATTGAACAACTAAAACTAACTCAAAAGTATATGTTGTTTCAAAATAAATGATGTACCTAAAGAACTTTGTTGATGATCAGGCATGCATTTCGAATGCATTGGAATCAAATTCAGAATGCCTGAGGATTGATTTCTTCTGTTGGTCATGTTGTAAAAATAGGAAGCAGCTTCTCACCAGCCAACCTTTTTTTTGCAGGGGAGACTCCAGGGAGAGAGAGGAAAGCTGCGCAAGTGCCCCTGGAAGCGAGGAAGCTCGGCGCCGTCGCGGAAGAGGAGCTACACTTCCATGGAGTAGAGCGACGAGGGGCTCCGGCATCGCTGCAGAGGAGGGAGGAGATCCACTGCCACTGCACCTGACAATTCGACAAGAACCTCTCTGGATGATTTTGTCGTGAGTCTCCTGCTGTTCATATTCAGACTGCAACATTTTCTAAATTTTACTTTGGCTGAAGTTGTTCTTACTGGTACACCAGATCAGCCGTATAAATGCACTATATGTTCTGCTTGACTGCTTTTTTTATCTTAATAAAATTGCATATCTGCAGCATCTTGACTCGCCTTTCTGAAATTGTAGCTTATCTCTGCTCATGGTGCAATGGAAGTATACTACAAGATAGCTTCTCTGCATTGTTGTTTGATTAGTAACAAGTATACAACATCCCATGTCTGAAACGTTGTTTGATTTAGTAACAAGTAACAAATCAGAGAGGGCATGAAACCTGCACATTTTCTGCTTCGCTGCAATTTTTGTTTATGATGGTCATGCCATGATGACTACTCCCTCTGTTCCCAAATATTTGTCTTTCAAAAGATTTCAACAAATGACTACATACGAAGCAAAATGAGTGAATCTACACTTTAAAATTTGTCTATATACATCCATATGTTGTAGTCCATTTAAATGTCGAGAAAGACAAATATTTGGGAACGGAGGGAGTAGTAGTTTCAGTGTATTAAGTAATGTGCACATGAAACCCAATCCTGTATATGTACTGGTGGCAGTATGCATTTCAATTTACAGAGATTCCAATGCTTCCTTTTTTGTATCCGTGTTTGTCCTCTTGCATTGTTTAATAAGCAGATCGGTCCACCACTAATTATACATGTTGTTTTCAATTTTGGCAGAATTCGGGTGTTATGCATTTTTTAAAGTGTTGTGCAATGGCAGAAATTGGCAAGAGGACACCTCAAGTTGGTATGAGGTTCATAGATTCGGATGAGGCTTGGGTGTTTTGGGTAGAATATGGTGAGGAAAAGATGCAAGTTTGATGCAAAAGTGACTTCACACAGATTTGTGTGTTCCAATGAGGGCATTAGAAGGAAAGCGCAAACTGATCGTGAGCCAAAGCGCAAACCCTGTATATGTACTGATTTTATTTTAGCCTATCTCTGCTCATGTGTGCATCTGGTTCACTCTTTGGATTAAACTATAGCCAAGTGTACAACTATACTTGCCTAATATATCCAGTGTTTAGTGTCAAAATTGTCCAGTTTGAAAAGGTTCCATTACTTTACTAGCATTGTTTCTTCTGTATTCACTAATCCTGCAAGTGTAGGCTGAGAACTATACAATTTGGACAGGTTCCAGTGTTGTGTTGCTGCCGTACATAATATGCAATTTGGACAGTTTCTTGTGTTTTTATTAAGCCAAATGTGGGTTGTGATATATGTAATTTGGAATATCTTGATGCTTTGCTGCTGTTGTCATTATGTACTAGCATTAGCATTTGTGAAAATGGGCAATCTGAAGAGGTTTTGAGTGCCATGTCGGCCTTGTTTCTATGCTTGTGTAGTTGTGCTTTTGCCAAGTCTGCAGGTGTGGGCTGTTTTGCTTTGGGCAAATCTCATGCGTTGAATCTGCATTGGACGGCAGATGAGAGGGGGCCAGTTACAATGTGACTTGCTAGAGGCAAGTCACTGGATCTCAGTCCGCTAGGTACATGCACGACTTCTCTTATATATATGCAACGTAACAATGTGGATAACTAGAACTGTTGTGATGTTGTAACTCATGGTTATCTTTTCTGTTGTGATGTTGCTCTATTATAAGTACAAATAACTCATGGTTATCTTTTCTTTTGTTT
The DNA here is from genome assembly GCF_002162155.2 of Triticum dicoccoides. Lineage (NCBI taxonomy): Eukaryota > Viridiplantae > Streptophyta > Magnoliopsida > Poales > Poaceae > Triticum > Triticum dicoccoides. The sequence goes on along the minus strand of NC_041383.1, from coordinate 444,859,531 downwards.
ACAAGCGATGTGTGGTAGAAGTTGTACTCACAGGAAGACTATTGTGCTGTGTATAAACCACGTTCTACGATTCACTTCTGTTATGCATATTTACTTTCCAGTTTTAGGACTGAAATCCATCCATTGTGATGAATTTGGTTGTATGGGCATTACCTATTTGACTTAGGCTTGCTTCATCACATATAAACTGCTTTTCTTTTCCCCACTGCTTGTATGACCTAAAACTATCATGTAATGAGCCAAGTTATTAGCAATGTTTCACATTTTCTTACTTGCAATACTGTGCTTGCCTATTCAGGTGTTCCAAGACCCAAATCATCAGAAAAACAACACATACAACACTTTTTTCTTTTGAACTTTGGTTATCCTTATACAAGCCCCCGTTCATTTTGTTTATATACTGGTTGTAGTAACCATATGTGCTTGCTCAATACTGATAAATGGAATATTTTCAAAGCACGTATGGTGTGGTTCTTTTCGCAATTTGGCGCAACGGGAGATTACTGAAAAATACACATTTTTTCAACATGACATGGTCTTGAAATGGGACTCTACTACCAAATTAAAATGTGTAAGTATATCTCATTGTAGATGACAAGTCTCTTTTTTTATTAAAGGGGGTTAAATTTGTTATCATATATGCTTGCCCGCTACTAAAACAACTAAAACATGGAATTTCTTTTCATGCTTAACATGGATTCAGTGGGTCTTTGCGCCATTTGTTACCCGGCTGACGAACCGAGAAAGAAAGGAAGGGGATAGATAGTCTTCGCTGGCTCTGCCCCCTGCCGCTTCATATTCAGCTCCTCACGGGCCACAGGCATCGCTCGACGTGGGTTGGGCTAAATAACATATGGGCTATCCTAATACCTCCTGATCCCTATATCTCCGTATATGCACAACAAAGACATGTTTTTTTCTTAGGTTTCTTATCTTTTTTCCTCTTTTTTTGCAGGAAAAATATGCATGGACATGTTTCTCATCATGATATACAACCATGCCACCTTTACTCTCTCATCATAGTGCCCGTATTTTCAAACTGAACATATTCATATTATGCAAAGTTTCCCTTTTTCCAGACTATTATTTAACAACGTAATAAACATGTTTAAAAATAGCATGATTTAGTTGAAGGTTCTTGCAGCATGAAACTATTTTCATCGACAACATGTCTTCAGCAGGTCTCTGCGCCATTTGGCGCAACGGGTCAACTCGTTTACTTTTATGTTGAGTCATCATCCTTCTCATTAAAAGCACCCGCTGGAGAGCATGCTGTCATTTGCATTCATTATTCTTGGTTTATATTGAGTATGACTTGACTGGATCTCTTTTATCATGAATTACAATGTTTAGTCAGTCCTTGATCTTTAAAGGTGCTCTGCATTTATGTTTTGCGGTCTCAGAAAGGGCTAGCGAGATACCATTCTGTTATATCATGTTATGATTATTTTGAGAAAGTGTTGTCATCCGAGTTTTGTTATTATAGCTCACTAGCTGATTATGCTATTGATATGAGTAATTGTGAGACCTATGTGTTATTGTTAGTATGGTTAGTTCATAATATTTGCTGAAACTTGAATGCTGGCTTTTCATGTTACAACAACAAGAGAAAACAGAGTTTGTCAAAGTTTTTCTTTTTCTCTTTCAGTTTGTCAACTGAATTGCTTGAGGACAAGCAAGGGTTTAAGCTTGGGGGAGTTGATATGTCTCCGTCGTATCTACTTTTCCAAACACTTTTGCCCTTGTTTTGGACTCTAACTTGTATGATTTGAATGGAACTAACCCGGACTAACGCTGTTTTCAGCAGAATTGCAACGATGTTGTTTTATGTGCAGAAAACAAAAGTTCTCGGAATGACCTGAAACTCCACAGAACATCTTAGAAAAAATAATAAAAAATCCCCGCCAAAGATGAAGGCCAGGGGGCTCACACCCTGTTCACGAGGGTGGGGGCGCCCCCCCCTCCTGGGCGCGCCCCCTACCTCGTGGGCCCCCTGGTGGCCCTCCGACGCCAACTCCAACTCCATATATTGGCTTTCGGGGAGAAAAAATCAGAGAGAAGAAATCATTCGTTTTACGATACGGAGCCGCCGCCAAGCCCTAATCTCTCTCGGGAGGGCTGATCTGGAGTCCGTTCGGGGCTCTGGAGAGGGGGATTCGTCGCTGTCGTCATCATCAACCATCCTTCATCACCAATTTCATGATGCTCACAGCCGTGCGTGAGTAATTCCATCGTAGGCTTGCTTGACGGTGATGGGTTGGATGAGATTTATCATGTAATTGAGTTAGTTTTGTTAGGGTTTGATCCCTAGTATCCACTATGTTACGAGATTGATGTTGCTATGACTTTGCTATGCTTAATGCTTGTCACTAGGGCCCGAGTGCCATGATTTCAGATCTGAACCTATTATGTTTTCATGAATATATGTGTGTTCTTGATCCTATCTTGCAAGTCTATAGTCACCTACTATGTGTTATGATCCGGCAACCCCAAAGTGACAATAATCGGGACCACTCCCGGTGATGACCATAGTTTGAGGAGTTCATGTATTCACTATGTGCTAATGCTTTGTTCCGGTTCTCTATTAAAAGGAGGCCTTAATATCCCTTAGTTTCCAATAGGACCCTGCTGCCATGGGAGGGTAGGACAAAAGATGTCATGCAAGTTCTTTTCCATAAGCACGTATGACTATACACGGAATACATGCCTACATTACATTGATGAATTGGAGCTAGTTCTGTGTCACCCTATGTTATGACTGTTACATGACGAACCGCATCCGGCATAATTATCCATCACTAATCTGGTGCCTACGAGCTTTCCATATACTGGTTCTCGCTTATTTACTATTCCGTTGCTACTGTTACAATCACTACAAAATACCAAAAACATTACTTTTGCTGTCTTTACTTTTGTTACCGTTACCACCACTATCATATTACTTTGCTACTAAACACTTCGTTGCAGATATTAAGTTTCCAGGTGTGGTTGAATTGACAACTCAGCTGCTAATACTTGAGAATATTCTCTGGCTCCCCTTGTGTTGAATCAACAAATTTGGGTTGAATACTATACCCTCGAAAACTGTTGTGATCCCCTATACTTGTGGGTTATCAGGCCGTAGTGTGTTGGCGTGGGGGTGCGGGCTGGTATTCGGGCTGATATCCCGTTTTATCCCGGCCACGGGGTGGCCAGTCAGCCGTTTGGCGCTCGAGTCCGTATTCCTGGGCTGCTAGGACTTCAGTCCATCTGTCTGTGAGCAGGTCTTGATCAGCCTGGAGTTGCTGCTGCTTCTTCTTCAGGCTCCTTACAGTAGCTATAAGCCGACGCTTGAAGCGCTCCTGCTCCACGAGATCCTCAGGCACGCCGAACTCGTCGTCGCCGAGGCTAATCTCGTCTTCGGAGGGGGGCATGTAGTTGTCCTCCTCCGGGTATCCGGCCGTCGCCTGTTCTTCTGGGGTGACCTGCTCATCTTCCTGTTCGGCCTTCTCGAAGGCGGGCTGGTCAGGGTTATATTCCTCTTCGGCGCCATCCGGATTGCTTTCATCTCCGGGGCCGGTATTGCTGTGGCGGGGCTTGGAGCGGCGCCGACGACGCCCATGCTTTGCTTTTCTTCCTGAGGGGTTATCCTCCGTTGCCTCGTCGCCATTGGTTTCCTTCGGAGTGTCCACCATGTATATATCGTATGAGGAGGTGGTCGTCCATCACCCTGTGAGCGGTGGCTCCTGTAATTCTCCTGCATCGTCGTCCATACCGTTGATGTCTTCGGAGTCGAAGTCAAGCACGTCGGTTAAATCATCGACCGTGGCAATGAAGTGGGTGGTGGGTGGGCAACGAATTCCGTCGTCGCCTGCTTCCCACTCAAGCCAGACATAGTTCGGCCCAGAGCCTCCTGACAAAGAGAGAGACTACAATGAGTTCAGCATGTCGCCAAAGGGCGAGTGCTGAAAGATGTCCGCAGCGGTGAACTCCATTACCGGAGCCCAACCAGGCTCGGTGGGCTTGGGAACACGCGGACTGGAACCTACAATCGGATACGAATCCGGGGGTCCGGAGTCACAGGCTTCCTCAGAAGTGAGGCCTGTGTTCGGCTCCACCGCCGATGAGGGAACGGCCTGCGGGGCGGGGTCCATCCTTCCGTCCCTACGCAACGCAGCCTGCTCCGGATTTGAGTCTGGGCTACTGTAGGGGATATATCCCGAGTGTTGTCCGACAGCAGGTCCAGGCCATGCTCGTTGTGACTGTCCGGTGCTCCTGGCGCAGGCCCGAATCTGTCGAAGATCAAGTCTCCGCCGATATCCGCCGTGTAGTTCAGGTTTCCGAACCTGATTTGATGGCCAGGGGCGTAGCTGTCGATCTGCTCCAGACGGCCAAGCGGATTGGCTCACAGTGCGAAGCCGCCGAACACGAAGATCTATCCGGGGAGGAAAGTCTTGCCCTGGACCGTGTCGTTGACGATGATTGAAGGAGCCATCGAGCCTGGTAGCGACGACACAGAGGAACTCTCAATGAAAGCACCAATGTCGGTGTCAAAATCGACGGATCTCGGGTAGGGGGTCCCGATCTGTGTGTCTAGGGTGATGGTAATAGGAAGCAAGGGACACAGATGTTTACCCAGGTTTGGGCCCTCTCGATGGAGGTAAAACCCTACTTCCTGCTTGATTAATATTGAAGATATGGGTTGTACAAGAGTAGATCTACCACGAGATCGTAGAGGCTAAACCCTAAGAGCTAGCCTATTATGGTATGATTGTAATTGTGACCGGCCTCCTAAGGACCAACCTCTCCGGTTTATATAGACACCGGAGAGGGCTAGGGTTTACATGGAGTCGGTTACAAGGAAGGAAATATAATATTCGGATCGCCAAGCTTGTCTTCCACGCAAAGGAGAGTCCCATCCGGACACGGGCCGAAGTCTTGAGTCCTGTATCTTCACGCTTCAATAGTCCGGACGATGTAGATAGTCCGGCTATCCGGATACCCCCTAATCCAGGACTCCCTCAAAGGGTTCATGGGCCAATCGTCCTTTGCAATCCTGCGCACTGCGAATGCGGCTGGTGAGCAGACCTAGCCTCCCTTATAGAAGCGAAGGCGTTCCAGTCCAACCCGGCGCGCGTCACTCAGTTGCTGACGTCAGTGAGCTTTTGGATGAATCGTACGATGCAGAGTGCCCATACGCATTCCCATGTGGTGGTTAGTGCAAAAAGGCCAGAGGCCTACTCAGATCAAATATCCAAAGCGTTAGTGAATTAGGAGTGTGCGGTAACGAGCAGAGACTCACGATCGATGTGACCCCGTCGCCCCGTCTCGTGGACTTGCGGGAAGGGCTAAGAATGCTCAGCTACGCCACGTAGTTATCTCGCGGACACCTTCCAGGTCAACCCGACTCCACATCACTTACAAATATGCTCGCGCGGGTACCCCTAAGGGCCGACACGACTTTAGTATCATGGTTATGTGGTAAAGCCATAGTAACCGTGTGTCCAAAACACCAAGGGGGAACCCTGAGGAATCACCCTCGATGGAATTCCGCCTGATGTAATCGTCAAGGTGAACCTAGTAGGAATCACCCTCGAGGTCCACTATTGAGGACTTGCATGACATCGTCGTTATCGGGAGTGGTGAAGGATGAATCGCCCTTGATGACCACAACCAATGAACTAACCTACAAGTTTAACATCAGAAGTGCTGACGAGGTATCACCCTCGGCACTCCATAATAACCCAATAGTGTCGTACAATAAAGGGGGGGGGTGATGTGCGGTGTCGGGGCATGGTTGTCCATCTCGTTGTCTGAGTCTTCTGAAGATCCAGCGGGGCAGTAGGGATAAGGTGGGGTCTCTGATGGGTCTCTAACCAGCCTATACTAAGAAGTTCAGAATAAGCAGGTAAGGTATGAAAGCAGGTAACAAAAATAGGCTATGCATCAGAATAGGATCATACAAAAGCGGTAGCAGTTCTAATGCAAGCAAGAGAGGGAAAGAAATGGGCGATATCGGAATGAACAAGGGGGTTTGCTTGCCTGGAAGCTCAGCTGCAAAGACGTAGTCGATCACAGGGGCAGCATCGGTCTCGGGGTCTACCGGAGAGAAGAGGGGAAGAAACAGTAAATACAGAGCAAAGAGAGACAACACAAGGCATGCTATGCTACGGTGCAGTGCAGGGTTGCCTAAAGATACGTCTAAGTCATTTTAGTTATCCTAGGTTTAAGGTGGTATTTATTAACCGGTGTATATGCACTATTCATCTACTAGAAATGGGCTAAAAGTTATGGGTTCACCTACGTAGAGGATTCCGACATGGAAACAGAAGACGGGATCAGATTCATTTCGTTGTTTTGAGCAACTTTCATGTAGAAAGTTTTTCGATCTGAGCTACGGTTTATTTTCTATGGATTTTTTTTCCAGATTTAAACATTTTCTGAATTTTATTTATTTAACAGAAAAAGGATTATGCCGTCAGCACTGCATGGAGATGACGTCATTAGTCAACTAGTCGGCTGACCAGGCCAAACCTAACATGTGGGTCCGATGGGACCAACATGTCAGCCTCTGTTAGCTTAATAGCGGATTAAACTAACTATCCGGGTTAATTAGGGGCACGGGCCCCAAGTGTCAGTGACTATTAGGGTTAACTAATCGGTTTTTATTTGAAAAGTGTTTAGTTAAATTAGCTGAACGAGGGGGGCCCACTGGTCAGTGACTGTGTTGCCCAGTCAGCACAGTTGACCGAGGTCAACGGGTCAACTGGCCCACCTGGGACCCACTACCAGTGACCCAGGGGTGGGCCCCACAGGGCTCCAGCTCAGCGGAGCCACAGGAATTGCTCTGGCAAGCTTGTGCGCAGCGGCCGAATGCAGGCAAGTGTCGGAAAACGCCTACGGTACACCATTTCGCGCATTTTTTGTTGCGTTCAAAGGAGTACTTGAAGCCGCGTCGATCTGGCCTACTAGCGTGGCATTAGGTGGTCGGAGCAGAACAATATGACGACGCCGGTGGCGAGAACATTGGGTGAGCTATGGGATCTGCGATACATGGCATGAGCGGCTCCACAGATGTTAACAACCAGCTATTCCTCTCTCGATCTATTGGATTATCTCACGAATCAGGTAGCAATTGTTTTACAGACTTGGATACATGAATTGGGGACAGAAGAAGAAAGGGAAAGAGCCGCCGCCGAGTTCGTTGTTGATCCACTGGATGACGATGCTTGCGTGTGCGGCTTGCTTAAGTAGTAGGTGGAGAGGAGCAGGTTCACACCCACTTCGGCCCTTGGACCCTGCTGTTGGGCTTCTTCTGTCTGGTGGGCCAAGCCGTTGTCGAGGCCGTGTCGTGGTGTGTCGTGGGCCCTGTTGCACCCGTGGTCTTGACACCCCCTCCTTCTTGCATCGAGGCTTGTCCCCAAGCCTATGCATCCGGGAAACGAGCTTGAAGTGCTTGCTTGTCTTCCCAAGTGTCGTTGATCGAAGCCGGGTCAGACCATCTGACGAGGACTTGCTCGACCATCGCCCCTCGTTTACGCCTCCAGTGCGAGTCCAGGATTGCTGCGGGAATCGCAGGCACATCAGAAGTAAATAGGCAGTTGTGGCTGTACTGGCGTACCTGGCAGGATAGCCTTCCTGAGCAGAGACACATGGAAAACATGATGTACAGAAGCATTCGCCGGCAGTTCCAGCTTGTATGTCACATGATTGATCTTGGCGATGACTGAGTAGGGGCCGTAGTATCTGAAAGAGAGTTTGTGGTTTGCGTGTTTGGCCACTGATGTCTAAACATATGGCTGAAGCTTCAGTTACACTTGGTCCCCCACCTTGAAAGCACGCTCAAAACGCTTTCTGTCCGCCTATTGCTTCATGCGTAGTCGTGCTTGCTGAAGGTGTTGTTGCAGTAAATCTTGGATGGTGGCACGCTCGTCCAGCCAGGTTTGGAGGGCTGGAACCAAGCAAGAAGAGGTGGCAGTGATTCCCCAATGACAAGGCTCATGCCCGAACATGGCCATGAACGGAGTCATACCGATCGCCGAGTGTGGTGCGGCGTTGTACCAAAACCATGCGAGTGGAATCCAATGGCTCCACCGTTTCGTGCAGGAATGAGTGAAACAGCGAAGGAAAGTTTCAAGACATTGATTGTCACGCTCTGATTGGCCGTCAGTTTGAGGGTGGTTGGCTGTACTCATGCGGGGATCAGTGCCGATGTAGCGGAAAAGTTCTTGCCAAAAGTGACTAGTGAAGACAGGATCACGATCAGATATGATGGAGTTTGGGAAACCATGGATGGGGCAAAAGCATTGCATGTACATCAGAGCGACGCATGAAGCCGTGTAAGGGTGGGCAAGAGGCAGAAAGTGCGCAAACTTGGTCATCTTGTCAACCAAAACCCAGATGCATTTGTACTGACTTGATTGCGGAAGACCATCAATGAAGTCCATTGTTATCATATCCCAGGACGCACTCGGAATTGGAAGAGGCTGAAGGAGACCTGGTGCTGCCACTCGTTCTGACTTGCTTGTTGGCAAGTTTGACAACACTGAACATATTGCAGGATATGTGTTTTCATTTTCGGCCACGCGAACATACGCCTGATGCACTTGTAAGTGACAGGGAATCCGGAGTGCCCCCCCACCGGGCTGTCGTGAAAAGCTGATATGATCTGTTGCTGAAGTGCGAGGCTGCCTCCTAGCCAAATCCGATCACGGAAACGCAGAATTCCTTGAGTCAGGCTAAAGCGCCCCTTGGGATCAGGTCGGATTGCTAATTGCTCCAGAAGATGCTGGGCCTGCGAGTTGGAGTTGTAGCTTGCTACGACGTCATCGAGCCAAGCTGGCTGGCAACTGGAAATGGCTATGTTGTATTCTGTGTGTGGCAAGCGGGATAGGGTGTCAGCAGCCCCGTTCTAAGCCCCCTTCTTGTAACTGATCTTGTACTGCAGTGCAAATAACTTGGTAAATGCACGCTGCTGCCAGGGTGTGGTGAGGCGCTGTTCTTGTAGGTAGACCAGGCTGCGCTGATCTGTTTTGATGGTAAACTCTGTTGACTATAGGTAGGGCCGCCATTGATCAACTTCTGTAATGATGGCCAAATACTCCTTCTCGTAGGTGGACAAACCTTGATACTTGGGGCGAAGCGCTTTGCTCATAAAAGCGATAGGGTGACCTTCTTGCTGCAGAATCGCCCCAATTCCTGTGTCACATGCATATGTCTCCACTGTGAATGGCTTTTGGAAATTGGGTAGAGCTAGCACTGGTGCGGTAATCAGGCCACGTTTAAGAATCTGGAAACTTTGTTCTGTGTTATTAGTCCAGACAAATGGTGTTCCCTTCTTGAGGAGATTGAAAAGAGGTCGAGCCAGCACCCCGAACTGCCGGACGAAATGGCGGTAGTACCCTGCCAGTCCTAGGAATTGTCTGACCTCCTTAACGTTTGTCGGAGTCGGCCATGCAAAGACTGCTTCAATCTTTGTGGGGTCTGTGGCTACGCCTTCCGCGCTGATGACATGACCCAGGTAAGTTATTTGCTGTTGCCCAAAACTGCATTTGCTTCTTTTCACCTTCCACTGATCGCGGTGCAAAAGTTCCAGAACTTGCCAGAGATGCTCTGCATGATCTTGCAGTGTCTTGCTGAAGACAAGCTTGTCATCAAAAAAAGACAGAGCACATACACGTTGCACAGGTTGCAGAGTGTCAGTGATGGCGCCGTTGAAAGTGCCTGGTCCTCCTGCTAGTCCAAAGGACAACACCTTGAATTCAAAATGTCCTGAATGAGTTTGAAAAGCCGTCTTGAATTCTTCCCCCTCGGCCAGTCTGATCTGGTGGTATCCAGCTCTCAAATTGAGCTTGGAGAACCACTTTGCTCCGTGTAGTTCATCCAAGAGTTCTTCAATCACCAGCACGGGGTACTTCCCCACCACAGTCATGGCATTGAGTTGGCTGTAATCGATGCATAAATGCCACGTACCATCTTTTTTCTTGACCAAAATCACCGGTGATGAAAATGGGCTGTGGCTGCGTTGGATGATACCTGCCTTCAACAGTTCGCGCACTTGCCTCTCAATTTCATCTTTATGCTCTGGCTTGTGTCTGTACGGCCTCAGATTCACTGGTTGCGCTCCTGGCATCAGGGGAATCCTGTGATTGCAAGCATGACAAGGTGGTAGACCTGTCAGTTCTCCAAACACATCTTCAAACTGGTCAAGAACCCTTTGGATATTGTCAGGTGTTGGTGAATAGATTTCATCCTCCTCTGTGACCTGATAGAGTTGAATAATCTGCGATAGTGCGCCTTGCTTCTATAATGACTGCAGCTGCAAAGCGTTAATCTCATAGCATGAGGTGACATCGTCTGACTGACCCTGTAACTGAGCAAGGCCCTGGGAAGTTGTGATCAACAGTTGCTTGCCTCGCCAATCCACTTTCATTGGGTTGTGCTCTTCCAACCAGTCCATGCCGAGGATGGCATCATAAGATCCAAGTGGCAGCACCTTCATATCCGTGATGAACTCGTGCGTCTGTGAAACCCAGCTGCACTGAGGTATGTGTGAACAGCAGCACAGCTCGCCTCCGTCCGCAACCTTGATGCGGCAGTGTTGGCGCAGAGGTACAACACCCATCAGGTTCGACGCCAAGCGCGCATCGATGAATGATGTGGATCTCCCGGAATCCACCAGAAGGAGCACCTCGTGGCCCTGCAGCCACGCGTGCAGACGAATCGCTTTTGGAGCTGCACCCCCAGTGAGACCATGGCATGAGATCGCCATCGCCGTTTCGGTCGCCGTGTCGCCGTGCAGTGGACTCAGAAGTTCGCCACTATAGTTGATGCCAAACAGTTCGAGGAGTTCCTCGACAACGTGGAGCTGGACGCTGGTGGGGCAGGTATGGTCCTGCCCCCAACGCTCCCCGCACTTGAAGCAGAGCCCCTTTGCCCGGCAATATTATCGCAAGGCCTTGAGCTTGGAGCCGTCGGCACGGCTGGCCTCCACCACTCGTCGATCGGTGGAGGTAGGAGTCGTCGGTGGTCGCCCTTGAGGTGGTGGTGGAGGTAGCGCCATTGGCATGCCCGTCCTGCTGCGGCTGCCGCAATCCAGGGTGGTCGCTCTTGCCACAGGTGGCCGCACACGCTCCCGCGAGACCCCTTCTGCCACCTCCTCCTGGAGTAACGCCAGAGCGCACGCGGTGTCGAGGTCCGGTGGTCGCTGCACTAGTACCACCGCGCGGATGTCAGGCCGTAGTCTCTCGACAAAACGGGTAAGATAATAATAAGGATGGATTGATTCTGAATAAGCAGACATGTGACTGATAAGTTGTCGGGTTTCGTAGTAATTTCAAAAATTTTCCTACGCACACACAGGATCGTGTGATGCATAGCAACGAGGGGAGAGTATTGTCTACGTACCCAACGCAGACCGACTGCGGAAGCGATGACACGACGTAGAGGAAGTAGTCGTACGTCTTCTCGATCCAACCGATCAAGTACCGAAACTACGGCACCTCCGAGTTCGAGCACACGTTCAGCTCGATGACGATCCCCGGACTCCGATCCAGCAAAGTGTCGGGGAAGAGTTTCGTCAGCACGACGGCGTGGTGACGATCTTGATGAACTACAGCAGCAGGGCTTCGCCTAAACTCCGCTACAGTATTATCGAGGAATATGGTGGCAGGGGGCACCGCACACGGCTAAGGAATAGATCACGTGGATCAACTTGTGTCAACTTGTGTGTTTAGAGGTGCCTCTACCTCAGTATATAAAGGAGCCAAGGGGGGAGGGGGCGCCGGCCAAGAGAGAGAGGCGCAGGAGGAGTCCTACTCCTACCGGGAGTAGGACTCCCCCCCCCAATCCTATTCCAACTAGGATTCCCAAGGGGGAAAGAGGGAGAGGGGTGGCCGGCCACCTCTCCTAGTCCTAATAGGACTAGGGGAAGGGGGGAGGCGCGCAGCCCCCTTGGGCTGCCCCTTTCTCCTTTCCACTAAGGCCCATGATGGCCCATATGGCTCCCGGGGGGTTCCGGTAACCTCCCGGTAACCCGGTAAAATCCCGATTTCACCCGGAACGCTTCCGATGTCCAAACATAGGCTTCCAATATATCAATCTTTATGTCTCGACCATTTCGAGACTCCTCGTCATGTCCGTGATCACATCCGGGACTCCGAACAACCTTCGGTACATCAAAATGCATAAACTCATAATATAACTGTCATCGTAACCTTAAGCGTGCGGACCCTACGGGTTCGAGAACAATGTAGACATGACCGAGACACGTCTCCGGTCAATAACCAATAGCGGGACCTGGATGCCCATATTGGCTCCTACATATTCTACGAAGATCTTTATCGGTCAGACCGCATAACAACATACGTTGTTCCCTTTGTCATCGGTATGTTACTTGCCCGAGATTCGATCATCGGTATCCAATACCTAGTTCAATCTCGTTACCGGCAAGTCTCTTTACTCGTTCCGTAATACATCATCTCACAACTAACATATTAGTTGTAATGCTTGCAAGGCTTTATGTGATGTGTATTACCGAGAGGGCCCAGAGATACCTCTCCGACAATCGGAGTGACAAATCCTAATCTCGAAATACGCCAACCCAACATCGACCATTGGAGACACCTGTAGTACTCCTTTATAATCACCCAGTTACGTTGTGACGTTTGGTAGTACCCAAAGTGTTCCTACGGTAAACGGGAGTTGCATAATCTCATAGTCATAGGAACATGTATAAGTCATGAAGAAAGCAATAACAACATACTAAACGATCGGGTGCTAAGCTAATGGAATGGGTCATGTCAATCAGATCATTCTACTAATGATGTGACCTCGTTAATCAAATAACAACTCATTGTTCATGGTTAGGAAACATAACCATCTTTGATTAACGAGCTAGTCAAGTAGAGGCATACTAGTGACACTTTGTTTGTCTATGTATTCACACATGTATTATGTTTCCGGTAAATACACTTCTAGCATGAATAATAAACATTTATCATGATTATAAGGAAATAAATAATAACTTTATTATTGCCTCTAGGGCATATTTCCTTCAGTCTCCCACTTGCACTAGAGTCAATAATCTAGATTACACTGTAATGATTCTAACACCCATGGAGCCTTGGTGCTGATCATGTTTTGCTCGTGGAAGAGGCTTAGTCAATGGGTCTGCAACATTCAGATCCGTATGTATCTTGCAAATCTCTATGTCTCCCACTTGGACTAGATCCCGGATGGAGTTGAAGCGTCTCTTGATGTGTTTGGTCCTTTTGTGAAATCTGGATTCCTTTGCCAAGGCAATTGCACCAGTATTGTCACAAAAGATTTTCATTGGACCCGATGCACTAGGTATGACACCTAGATCGGATATGAACTCCTTCATCCAGACTCCTTCATTTGCTGCTTCTGAAGCAGCTATGTATTCCGCTTCACATGTAGATCCCGCTACAACGCTTTGTTTAGAACTGCACCAACTGACAGCTCCACCGTTTAATGTAAACACGTATCCGGTTTGCGATTTAGAATCGTCCGGATCAGTGTCAAAGCTTGCATCAACGTAACCTTTTACGGTGAGCTCTTTGTCACCTCCAAATACGAGAAACATATCCTTAGTCCTTTTCAGGTATTTCAGGATGTTCTTGACCGCTGTCCAGTGATCCAATCCTGGATTACTTTGGTACCTCCCTGCTAAACTTATAGCAAGGCACACATCAGGTCTGGTACACAGCATTGCATACATGATAGAGCCTATGGCTGATGCATAGGGAACATCTTTCATATTCTCTCTATCTTCTGCAGTGGTCGGGCATTGGGTCTTACTCAACTTCACACCTTGTAATACAGGCAAGAATCCTTTCTTTGCTTAATCCATTTTGAATTTCTTCAAAATTTTGTCAAGGTATGTGCTTTGTGAAAGTCCAATTAAGCGTCTTGATCTATCTCTATAGATCTTAATGCCTAATATGTAAGCAGCTTCACCGAGGTCTTTCATTGAAAAACTTTTATTCAAGTATCCCTTTATGCTATCCAGAAATTCTATATCATTTCCAATCAGTAATATGTCATCCACATATAATATCAGAAATGCTACAGAGCTCCCACTCACTTTCTTGTAAATACAGGCTTCTCCGAAAGTCTCTATAAAACCAAATGCTTTGATCACACTATCAAAACGTTTATTCCAACTCCGAGAGGCTTGCACCAGTCCATAAATGGATCGCTGGAGCTTGCACACTTTGTTAGCTCCCTTTGGATCGACAAAACCTTCCGGTTGCATCATATACAACTCTTCTTCTAGAAATCCATTCAGAAATGCAGTTTTGACATCCATCTACCAAATTTCATAATCATAAAATGCGGCAATCGCTAACATGATTCGGACGGACTTAAGCATCGCTACGGGTGAGAAGGTCTCATCGTAGTCAATCCCTTGAACTTGCCGAAAACCTTTTGCGACAAGTCGAGCTTTGTAGACAGTAACATTACCATCAACGTCAGTCTTCTTCTTAAAGATCCATTTATTCTCAATTGCTTGCCGATCATCGGGCAAGTCAACCAAAGTCCATACTTTGTTCTCATACATGGATCCCATCTCAGATTTCATGGCTTCAAGCCACTTTGCGGAATCTGGGCTCACCATCGCTTCTTCATAGTTCGTAGGTTCATCATGATCTAGTAGCATGACCTCCAGAACAGGATTACCGTACCACTCTGGTGCGGATCTTACTCTGTTTGATCTACGAGGTTCAGTAGTATCTTGATCTGAAGTTTCATGATCATTATCATTGGCTTCCTCACTAACTGGTGTAGGTGTCAATGAAACAGTTTTCTGTGATGAACTACTTTCCAGTAAGGGAGCAGGTACAGTTACCTCGTCAAGTTCTACTTTCCTCCCACTCACTTCTTTCGAGAGAAACTCCTTCTCTAGAAATGATCCATTCTTAGCAACGAATGTCTTGCCTTCGGATCTGTGATAGAAGGTGTACCCAACAATTTCCTTTGGGTATCCTATGAAGACACATTTCTCCGATTTGGGTTCGAGCTTATCAGGTTGAAGCTTTTTCACATAAGCATCGCAGCCCCAAACTTTAAGAAACGACAACTTTGGTTTCTTGCCAAACCACAGTTCATAAGGCGTCGTCTCAACGGATTTTGATGGTGCCCTATTTAACGTGAATGCGGCCGTATCTAAAGCATATCCCCAAAATGATAGCGGTAAATCAGTAAGAGACATCATAGATCGCACCATATCTAGTAAAGTACGATTACGATGTTCGGACACACCATTACGCTGTGGTGTTCCGGGTGGCGTGAGTTGCGAAACTATTCCATAGTTTTTCAAATGTACACCAAACTCGTAACTCAAATATTCTCCTCCACGATCAGATCGTAGAAACTTTATTTTCTTGTTATGATGATTTTCAACTTCACTCTGAAATTCTTTGAACTTTTCAAATGTTTCAGACTTATGTTTCATTAAGTAGATATACCCATATCTGCTTAAATCATCTGTGAAGGTGAGAAAATAACGATATCCGCCACGAGCCTCAATATTCATCGGGCCACATACATCGGTATGTATGATTTCCAACAAATCTGTTGCTCTCTCCATAGTACCGGAGAACGGTGTTTTAGTCATCTTGCCCATGAGGCACGGTTCGCAAGTACCAAGTGATTCATAATCAAGTGGTTCCAAAAGTCCATCAGCATGGAGTTTCTTCATGCGCTTTATACCGATATGACCTAAACGACAGTGCCACAAATAAGTTGCACTTTCATTATCAACTCTGCATCTTTTGGCTTCAACATTATGAATATGTGTATTACTACTATCAAGATTCAATAAGAATAGACCACTCTTCAAGGGTGCATGACCATAAAAGATATTACTCATATAAATAGAACAACCATTATTCTCTGATTTAAATGAATAACCGTCTCGCATTAAACAAGATCCAGATATAATGTTCATGCTCAACGCTGGCACCAAATAACAATTACTTAGGTCTAATATTAATCCCGAAGGTAGATGTAGAGGTAGCGTGCCGACCGCGATCACATCGACTTTGGAACCGTTTCCCACGCGCATCGTCACCTCGTCCTTTGCCAGTGCCCGCTTATTCCGTAGTCCCTGTTTCGAGTTGCAAATATTAGCAACAGAACCAGTATCAAATACCCAGGTGCTACTGCGAGCTCTAGTAAGGTACACATCAACAACATGTATATCACATATACCTTTGTTCACCTTGCCATCCTTCTTATCCGCCAAATACTTGGGGCAGTTCCGCTTCCAGTGACCAGTCTGCTTGCAGTAGAAGCACTCAGTTTCAGGCTTAGGTCTAGACTTGGGTTTCTTCTCTTGAGCAGCAACTTGCTTGCCGTTCTTCTTGAAGTTCCCCTTTTTCTTCCCTTTGCCCTTTTTCTTGAAACTAGTGGTCTTGTTAACCATCAACACTTGATGCTCCTTCTTGATTTCTACCTCCGCAGCTTTCAGCATTGCGAAGAGCTCGGGAATAGTCTTGTTCATCCCTTGCATATTATAGTTCATCACGAAGCTCTTGTAGCTTGGTGGCAGTGATTGGAGAATTCTGTCAATAATGCAATCATCCGGAAGATTAACTCCCAATTGAATCAAGTGATTATTATACCCAGACATTTTGAGTATATGCTCACTGACAGAACTGTTCTCCTCCATCTTGCAGCTATAGAACTTATTGGAGACTTCATATCTCTCAATTCGGGCATTTGCTTGAAATATTAACTTCAACTCCTGGAACATCTCATATGCTCCATGACGTTCAAAACGTCGTTGAAGTCCCGATTCTAAGCCGTAAAGCATGGCACACTGAACTATCGAGTAGTCATCAGCTTTGCTCTGCCAGACGTTCATAACATCTGGTGTTGCTCCAGCAGCAGGCCTGGCACCCAGCGGTGCTTCCAGGACGTAATTTTTCTGTGCAGCAATGAGGATAATCCTCAAGTTACGGACCCAATCCGTGTAATTGCTACCATCATCTTTCAACTTTGCTTTCTCAAGGAACGTATTAAAATTCAACGGAACAACAGCACGAGCCATCTATCTACAATCAACATAAACAAGCAAGATACTATCAGGTACTAAGTTCATGATAAATTTAAGTTCAATTAATCATATTATTTAAGAACTCCCACTTAGATAGACATCCCTCTAATCCTCTAAGTGATTACGTGATCCAAATCAACTAAACCATGACCGATCATCACGTGAGATGGAGTAGTTTTCAATGGTGAACATCGTTATGTTGATCATATCTACTATATAATTCACGCTCGACCTTTCGGTCTCCGTGTTCCGAGGCCATATCTGCATATGCTAGGCTCGTCAAGTTTAACCTAAGTATTCTGCGTGTGCAAAACTGGCTTGCACCCGTTGTAGATGGACGTAGAGCTTATCACACCCGATCATCACGTGGTGTCTGGGCACGACGAACTTTGGCAACGGTGCATACTCAGGGAGAACACTTCTTGATAATTTAGTGAGAGATCATCTTATAATGCTACCGTCAATCAAAGCAAGATAAGATGCATAAAAAGATAAACATCACATGCAATCAATATAAGTGATATGATATGGTCATCATCATCTTGTGCTTGTGATCTCCATCTCCGAAGCACCGTCATGATCACCATCGTCACCGGCGCGACACCTTGATCTCCATCGTAGCATCGTTGTCGTCTCGCCAATCTTATGCTTTCACGACTATCACTACCGTTTAGTAATAAAGTAAAGCATTACATCGTGATTGCATTGCATACAATAAAGCGACAACCATATGGCTCCTGCCAGTTGCCGATAACTTGGTTACAAAACATGATCATCTCATACAATAAAATTCAGTATCATGCCTTGACCATATCACGTCACAACATGCCCTGCAAAAACAAGTTAGACGTCCTCTACTTTGTTGTTGCATGTTTCACGTGGCTGCTACGGGCTTAAGTAAGAACCAATCTCACCTACGCATCAAAACCACAACGATAGTTTGTCAAATAGACTCCGTTTTAACCTTCGCAAGGACCGGGCGTAGCCATACTTGGTTCAACTAAAGTTGGAGAGACAGTCGCCCGCAAGCCATCTCTGTGCAAAGCACGTCGAGGGAACCGGTCTCGCGTAAGCGTACGCGTAAGGTTGGTCCGGGTCGTCTCGTCCAACAATACCGCGAACCAAAGTATGACATGCTGGTAGGCAGTATGACTTGTATCGTCCACAACTCACTTGTGTTCTACTCGTGCATATAACATCAACATAAATAACCTAGGCTCGGATGCCACTGTCGGGTTTCGTAGTAATTTCAAAAATTTTCCTACGCACACACAGGATCATGTGATGCATAGCAACGAGGGGAGAGTATTGTCTACGTACCCAACGCAGACCGACTGCGGAAGCGATGACACGACATAGAGGAAGTAGTCGTACGTCTTCTCGATCCAACCGATCAAGTACCGAAACTACGGCACCTCCGAGTTCGAGCACACGTTCAGCTCGATGACGATCCCCGGACTCCGATCCAGCAAAGTGTCGGGGAAGAGTTTCGTCAGCACGACGGCGTGGTGACGATCTTGATGAACTACAGCAGCAGGGCTTCGCCTAAACTCCGCTACAATATTATCGAGGAATATGGTGGCAGGGGGCACCGCACACGGCTAAGGAATAGATCACGTGGATAAACTTGTGTCAACTTGTGTGTTTAGAGGTTCCTCTACCTCAGTATATAAAGGAGCCAAGGGGGGAGGGGGCGCCGGCCAAGAGAGAGAGGCGCAGGAGGAGTCCTACTCCTACCGGGAGTAGGACTCCCCCCCCAATCCTATTCCAACTAGGATTCCCAAGGGGGAAAGAGGGAGAGGGGTGGCCGGCCACCTCTCCTAGTCCTAATAGGACTAGGGGAAGGGGGGAGGCGCGCAGCCCCCTTGGGCTGCCCCTTTCTCCTTTCCACTAAGGCCCATGATGGCCCATATGGCTCCCGGGGGGTTTCGGTAACCTCCCGGTAACCCGGTAAAATCCCGATTTCACCCGGAATGCTTCCGATGTCCAAACATAGGCTTCCAATATATCAATCTTTATGTCTCGACCATTTCGAGACTCCTCGTCATGTCTGTGATCACATCCGGGACTCCTAACAACCTTCGGTACATCAAAATGCATAAACTCATAATATAACTGTCATCGTAACCTTAAGCGTGCGGACCCTACGGGTTCGAGAACAATGTAGACATGACCGAGACACGTCTCCGGTCAATAACCAATAGCGGGACCTGGATGCCCATATTGGCTCCTACATATTCTACGAAGATCTTTATCGGTCAGACCGCATAACAACATACGTTGTTCCCTTTGTCATCGGTATGTTACTTGCCCGAGATTCGATCGTCGGTATCCAATACCTAGTTCAATCTCGTTACCGGCAAGTCTCTTTACTCGTTCCGTAATACATCATCTCACAACTAACATATTAGTTGTAATGCTTGCAAGGCTTTATGTGATGTGTATTACCGAGAGGGCCCAGAGATACCTCTCCGACAATCGGAGTGACAAATCCTAATCTCGAAATACGCCAACCCAACATCGACCATTGGAGACACCTGTAGTACTCCTTTATAATCACCCAGTTACGTTGTGACGTTTGGTAGTACCCAAAGTGTTCCTCCGGTAAACAGGAGTTGCATAATCTCATAGTCATAGGAACATGTATAAGTCATGAAGAAAGCAATAGCAACATACTAAACGATCGGGTGCTAAGCTAATGGAATGGGTCATGTCAATCAGATCATTCTACTAATGATGTGACCTCGTTAATCAAATAACAACTCATTGTTCATGGTTAGGAAACATAACCATCTTTGATTAACGAGCTAGTCAAGTAGAGGCATACTAGTGACACTTTGTTTGTCTATGTATTCACACATGTATTATGTTTCCGGTAAATACACTTCTAGCATGAATAATAAACATTTATCATGATTATAAGGAAATAAATAATAACTTTATTATTGCCTCTAGGGCATATTTCCTTCATAAGTAACTCAAACTGCTCAATGTACTCAGCTACGGAAGATTTTTGTGTCAAAGAATAAAATTGTCGAATCAAGAGTTGGTGTCGATCTCGACCAAATCTCATGCACAATAGTGATGAAAATGACTCCCAATCTAGTTCAGACAGTTTCTTCTGAACCGATTGCAGCCACACAGATGCGGCGCCCGCAAAATTTAGCGAGGCCATAGGGACCCAGAACCTCTCTTGGATATCAAACATTTGGAAGTATTGCTCGCACAGTGTCTTCCACAGCCGCGGATTCTCACCCGTGAATCGGGGAAACCCGATCAATGGATGAGCCTGACCAATTCCTGCGAGGAGCTGGCTGGCGTGCGCACAAGGAGAGGCAACGGGAGGTGAGACAGGAAACGAGAAACTGACCGTTGGTCGGGGTGGCCACTGACGCAAACGCCGGCGCCAGACCTCGTGGCAGAACGTTGATGCCGTGGTCACCTAACCGAGGGCGTTGCCCTCCATGCCCTTGCTGGTGCCGACGTGTGCATGCAGTGGCGCTGGTGGTGCGGAAGGTAGCGGTGGCACGGGCGCGGTCGTGAGCACCGGCTGCTCCTCCGGTGTCGGTGCAGTTCGCACCTGCTGGAGTTCGGCGACCGCTGCCGAGAGCTGATCCACGCGCCGCTCCAGATCGGGCCACCACTGGGCCAGATCATCCAACTTGGTGGTGTGGGAGCGTATGTCGGTGTGAATCGCACCGAGGGAGCCGTTCAGCTTGTCGAAGTAGTCCTTGAAAGAGGGCTCCATGGCGGCGATCCGATCCTTGATCGATTTCTGCAGCCGTGTCTCCACCGCGTGCGCCAGAACAAGGATCTGGAGGCTCTGAATACCAGATGTTAACAACCAACTATTCCTCTCTCGATCTATTGGATTATCTCATGAATCAGGTAGCAATTGGCTTACAGACTTGGATACATGAATTGGGGATAGAAGAAGAAAGGGAAAGAGCCGCCGCCGGGTTCGCCGTTGATCCACTGGATGACGATGCTTGCGTGTGCGGCTTGCTTAAGTAGTAGGTGGAGAGGAGCAGGTTCACACCCACTCCAGCCCTTGGACCCTGCTATTGGGCTTCTTCTATCTGGTGGGCCAAGCCGTTGCCGAGGTCGTGTCGTGGTGCGTTGCTGGCCCTGTTGCACCCGTGGTCTTGACAACAGAGGGCACCGGCCGCGCCCTAGAGGTGCCCTGAGCATGATAGCATACTCAGACAGCCACGATGTCGACGGTAGTGACGGCCATGAGCTGCACGGCGGAGCTGAGCTCGGGCGGTAATGCCGACGGCGATCTGAGGTGGCAGCAGAGGCATCCAAAGGAGGGAGGAGTAGCGGGTCTCACCTAGCAGGCGCAAGGTGGCCTGGCGACATATTAGTACCAGTAGATGGCTGCGGGGTTCGTCGGAGCAGACGCGGCGGCCGGAGATGAGGAAGAAGGCGATGGCCTCGATGCGGCAGTTCTCGATGTCGATCTGGGGGTGGAGAAGATGAGGACGAGCCTGACGAAGCTGCTGGACTTCCAACCGCAGCTCGAGGTGACCGGTGGCCGCGTCAATGGCAATGGTACATCGGCAACCACGTTGGGCTCAAAGAA
>NC_041383.1:444788504-444837396 GCF_002162155.2 Triticum dicoccoides | reverse complement strand
GGCTCAAAGAAACGGAGGGGGTGAGCGAGAGAAGGGGAATGAGGAGGAGTGGGGGCTACTAGGAGGGGGGGGCGTGGCGTCGCCCTTATCCGCGCGAGACGGCAGCGGATGGCCGACACATGGCCATCCCAGCCATGGATGCGCGGGCGGCGTCCGGTGCAACGATGAACATGGGGAGGAAGGGGACGAGCAGTAAGTGGGCTGGCCTACCCGGGGTTTGCTCCTATGGGCTAAGGCCCAGGGAAGCGGGGGGGATTTTCCTTTTCTTTTTTTTATACTTTGCTTTCTCTTTTTTTTTTCTGTTTGTGTTTTGTCTTCTCTTTTTATTACAAAATACTTTTGCAAAATATGGGACTTGTCTACATAAATACTATGCAATATTTACCACTATTGGAAAATGGTTTGGAGGCAGTTGGATTTCATATAAATTTTGTATTAAATAGAATGGATTAAAGCTTGTTGTTTTGGTATTGTTTCTTACTGTTTGAGTCACTTAACTAATTTAGTAAATGCTTATTATAATTTTAGAATTTTCTCTGGATTATTTACAATTTTATGAACATTTTAGCTCCTGGATTTGAACAACTTTTGTTTTCACTTTATGTTTGAATTTCCATTTGAATTTGAATTTGAAATGAGATATGTTACTAATGATGATTAAGCACTGTTGATCATGATGACATGGCATAATCCAAAGGGTGATCACTGTAGCTTAATACATGGGGTGTTACAGGGTACAATCAACAACAATTTGATTGGTCGATAAGCAGCTCATGTTCAAAATGACATCTGAGCCGAAAAGATAATTTTAAAAGGATCAACCGATGATTGCGTGCATTCGCACTCATGTTGAATCAATAGGATCAAAGTGATGGTGTCAAAGGAGACTAATGAAAATTGCCAGACATATGGGAAGTATCCATAAGGCAAGCAGACAAGTATTTGCAGAGCAATAAGCTGCTAAAGATTTTCGGAGGATCGAATAGTATTTCAAAGACTTTTGTGAAACACCTAAACAACTGGGGATGAGTGGATACTCAGTAAGTGCGAGGAATTATCCGTAGGGGTATTCATGTGGCAAAGAACTGCAAGCCAGTAGGCACAAAGTATTCTTGGAACAATAGAGAGAATTTCGAGGTATCTTATAATGACAAGATCAATGGGGAATGATTGTATGAATAGCAAGTGTATGTGGTTATCCATAGAGATTTATCGGTGGATGGGAATTGCAAAAGCGATGGCACAAAGTCTCGAGCGAACATCATAGAGTATCCCTGGAATCTTCTGGTGCAGCAGACGATCATCGGTAATAAGGTGCTGTCTGAGTGAAAGTGATCACGAGATCCTAATGTTAGATTTAGCAAAATTCATTTAACCCGAATAGAAGAGAGATCAGAGTCCCAGAGTATAGACGAGGAATAAAAGATCCTAGTACCATCCAATGGCGATGTGGGCCCATGGGCTGCACAGCCATGTTAGTAAAACAATTTTCATCGACTAGACTCAACTTCAGCCAAGGAGTGTGGACGGGGGATTCCTATAGGCAGTCGACTCTGATACCTGTTGGGTTTCGTAGTAATTTCAAAAATTTTCCTACGCACACACAGGATCATGTGATGCATAGCAACGAGGGGAGAGTATTGTCTACGTACCCAACGCAGACTGACTGCGGAAGCTATGACACGACGTAGAGGAAGTAGTCGTACGTCTTCTCGATCCAACCGATCAAGTACCGAAACTACGGCACCTCCGAGTTCGAGCACACGTTCAGCTCGATGACGATCCCCGGACTCCGATCCAGCAAAGTGTCGGGGAAGAGTTTCGTCAGCACGACGGCGTGGTGATGATCTTGATGAACTACAGCAGCAGGGCTTCGCCTAAACTCCGCTACAGTATTATCGAGGAATATGGTGGCAGGGGGCACCGCACACGACTAAGGAATAGATCACGTGGATCAACTTGTGTCAACTTGTGTGTTTAGAGGTGCCTCTACCTCAGTATATAAAGGAGCCAAGGGGGGAGGGGGCGCCGGCCAAGAGAGAGAGGCGCAGGAGGAGTCCTACTCCTACCGGGAGTAGGACTCCCCCCCCCCAATCCTATTCCAACTAGGATTCCCAAGGGGGAAAGAGGGAGAGGGGTGGCCGGCCACCTCTCCTAGTCCTAATAGGACTAGGGGAAGGGGGGAGGCGCGCAGCCCCCTTGGGCTGCCCCTTTCTCCTTTCCACTAAGGCCCATGATGGCCCATATGGCTCCCGGGGGGTTCCGGTAACCTCCCGGTAACCCGGTAAAATCCCGATTTCACCCGGAACGCTTCCGATGTCCAAACATAGGCTTCCAATATATCAATCTTTATGTCTCGACCATTTCGAGACTCCTCGTCATGTCGGTGATCACATCCGGGACTCCAAACAACCTTCGGTACATCAAAATGCATAAACTCATAATATAACTGTCATCGTAACCTTAAGCGTGCGGACCCTACGGGTTCGAGAACAATGTAGACATGACCGAGACACGTCTCCGGTCAATAACCAATAGCGGGACCTGGATGCCCATATTGGCTCCTACATATTCTACGAAGATCTTTATCGGTCAGACCGCATAACAACATACGTTGTTCCCTTTGTCATCGGTATGTTACTTGCCCGAGATTCGATCGTCGGTATCCAATACCTAGTTCAATCTCGTTACCGGCAAGTCTCTTTACTCGTTCCGTAATACATCATCTCACAACTAACATATTAGTTGTAATGCTTGCAAGGCTTTATGTGATGTGTATTACCGAGAGGGCCCAGAGATACCTCTCCGACAATCGGAGTGACAAATCCTAATCTCGAAATACGCCAACCCAACATCGACCATTGGAGACACCTGTAGTACTCCTTTATAATCACCCAGTTACATTGTGACGTTTGGTAGTACCCAAAGTGTTCCTCCGGTAAACGGGAGTTGCATAATCTCATAGTCATAGGAACATGTATAAGTCATGAAGAAAGCAATAGCAACATACTAAACGATCGGGTGCTAAGCTAATGGAATGGGTCATGTCAATCAGATCATTCTACTAATGATGTGACCTCGTTAATCAAATAACAACTCATTGTTCATGGTTAGGAAACATAACCATCTTTGATTAACGAGCTAGTCAAGTAGAGGCATACTAGTGACACTTTGTTTGTCTATGTATTCACACATGTATTATGTTTCCGGTAAATACACTTCTAGCATGAATAATAAACATTTATCATGATTATAAGGAAATAAATAATAACTTTATTATTGCCTCTAGGGCATATTTCCTTCAATACCAACTTGTGACGCCCCCGATTCAATCGTGCACTAATCATGCACGCAAATGTGTACGATCAAGATTAGGGACTCACGGGAAGATATCACAACCCCACTCTAAAAGCAAAATAAGTCATACAAGCATCATATTACAAGCTAGGGGCCTTGAGGGCTCGAATATAAGTGCTCGAACATAAACGAGTCAGCGAAAGAAACAATATCTGAGTACAGCCATAACTTAAACAAGTTGCCATAAGATGGCTAGCACAAAATGGGATACGGATCGAAAGAGAAGCAGGCCTCCTGCCTGGGATCCTCCTAAACTACTCCTGGTCACCGGCGGCCTGAACGTACTAGTAGGCACCCTGGGTTTAGTAGGGGTCGTCGTCCACGGTGGCGTATGGCTCCTGGGCTCCAACATCTGGTTGCAACGTCCGAGGAGAATGGGAAAGGGGAAAAGAGGGAGCAAAGCAACCGTGAGTAGACATCCAAAGTACTCGCAAGCAAGGATCCACACTACATATGCATGGATATCTGTGTAAAGTGGTAGTATCGGTGGACTGAACTGCAGAATGCCAGAATAAGAGGGGGATAGCTAGTTGATACGTCTCCAACGTATCTATAATTTTTGATTGTTCCATGCTATTATATTACCCATTTTGGATGTTTATGGGCTTTATTTTACACATTTATATCATTTTTGGGACTAACCTACTAACCGGAGGCCCATCCCATATTACTATTTTTTTGCCTATTTTAGTATTTCGAAGAAAAGGAATATCAAACGGAGTCCAAAGGGAATGAAACCTTCGCGAGCGTGATTTTGGAACGAACATGATCTAGATGACTTGGAGTGCAAGTCAAGAAGCAGCCGAGGCCTCCACGAGATAGGAGGGCGCGCCCCCCTGTCTCATGGGCCCCTCGGGCGGCCACCGACGTACTTCTTCCTCCTATATAAGCCTACGTACCCCAAAAACATCCAGGGAGCCAACGAAACACAATTTCCACCGCCGTAACCTTCTGTATCCGCGAGATCTCATCTTGGAGCCTTCGCCGGCACTCTACCAGGGGGGGGGGGAATCGACCATGGAGGGCTTCTACATCAACACCATAGCCCCTCCAATGAGTTGTGAGTAGTTTACCACAGACCTACGGGTCCATAGTTATTAGCTAGATGGCTTCTTCTCTCTTTTTGGATCTCGATACAATGTTCTCCCCCTCTCTTGTGGAGATCTATTCGATGTAAACTCTTTTTACTGTGTGTTTGTCGAGATCCGATGAATTGTGGGTTTACGATCAAGTTTATCTATGAATAATATTTGAATCTTCTCTGAATTCTTTTATGTATGATTGAGTTATCTTTGAAAGTCCCTTCGAATTATCAGTTTGGCTTGGCCTACTAGATTGATCTTTCTTGCCATAGGAGAAGTGCTTAGCTTTGGGTTCAATATTGCGGTGTCCTTTCCCAGTGACAATAGGGGCAGCAAGGCACGTATTATATTGTTGCCATCAAGGATAAAAAGATGGGGTTTATATCATATTGCTTGAGTTTATCCCTCTACATCATGTCATCTTGCTTAAGGCATTACTCTGTTCTTATGAACTTAATACTGTTGGGGAACCTAGTAATTTAGAAAAAATTCTTACGCACACGCAAGATCATGGTGATGCATAGCAACGAGAAGGGAGAGTGTTGTCCACGTACCCTCGTAGACCGAAAGCGGAAGCGTTAGAACAACGCGGTTGATGTAGTCGTACGTCTTCACGGCCCGACCGATCAAGCACCGAAACTACGACACCTCCGAGTTCTAGCACACGTTCAGCTCGATGACGTCCCTCGAAATCCGATCCAGCCGAGTGTCGAGGGAGAGTTCCGTCAGCACGACGGCGTGGTGATGATCTTGATGTTCTACTGTCGCAAGGCTTCGCCTAAGCACCGCTACAATATTATCCAGGAGGACTATGGTGGAGGGGGGCACTGCACACGGCTAAGAGATCAAGAGATCAATTGTTGTGTCTATGGGGTGCCCCCTGCCCCCATATATAAAGGATCTAGGGGGGAGGCGGCCGGCCAAGGAGGAGGGCGCGCCAAGGGGGGAGTCCTACTCCCACCGGGAGTAGGACTCCTCCTTTCCTAGTAGGAGTAGGAGAGAAAGAAGGGGAAGAGAGAAGGGAACGAAGGAGGGCGCGCAGCCCCTCCCCCTAGTCCAATTCGGACATGGCCTTCGGGGGGCGCGCAGCCTGCCCTAGGCAGCCCCTTTCTCTTTCCCGTATGGCCCAATAAGGCCCAATACTTCTCCTCGGCGAATTCCCGTAACTCTCCGGTACTCCGATAAATACCCGAATCACTCAAAACCTTTCCGAAGTCCGAATATAGTCGTCCAATATATCGATCTTTACGTCTCGACCATTGTTAGACTCCTCGTCATGTCCCCGGTCTCATCCGGGACTCCGAACTCCTTCGGTACATCAAAACTTATAAACTCATAATATAACTGTCATCGAAACCTTAAGCGTGCGGACCCTACGGGTTCGAGAACTATGTAGACATGACCGAGACATGTCTCTGGTCAATAACCAATAGTGGAACCTGGATGCTCATATTGGCTCCCACATATTCTACAAGATCTTTATCGATCAAACCGCATAACAACATACGTTGTTCCCTTTGTCATCGGTATGTTACTTGCCTGAGATTCGATCGTCGGTATCTCAATACCTAGTTCAATCTCGTTACCGACAAGTCTCTTTACTCGTTATGTAATGCATAATTCTGTAACTAACTCATTAGCTACATTGCTTGCAAGGCTTATAGTGATGTGCATTACCGAGAGGGCCCAGAGATACCTCTCCGACAATCGGAGTGACAAAACCTAATATCGAAATACGCCAATTCAACATGTATCTTTGGAGACACCCGTAGAGCTCCTTTATAATCACCCAGTTACGTTGTGATGTTTGGTAGCACACAAAGTGTTCCTCCGGTAAACGGGAGTTGCATAATCTAATAGTCATAGGAACATGTATAAGCCATGAAGAAAGCAAGAGCAACATACTAAACGATCAAGTGCTAAGCTAACGGAATGGGTCAAGTCAATCACATCATTCTTCTAATGATGTGATCCTGTTAATCAAATGACAACTCATGTCTATGGCTAGGAAACACAACCACCTTTGATCAACAAGTTAGTCAAGTAGAGGCATACTAGTGACACTATGTTTGTCTATGTATTCACACATGTATTATGTTTCCGGTTAATACAATTCTAGCATGAATAATAAACATTTATCATGAAATAAGGAAATAAATAATAACTTTATTGTTGCCTCTAGGGCATATTTCCTTCAGTCTCCCACTTGCACTAGAGTCAATAATCTAGTTCACATCGTCATGTGATTTAACACCAATATTCATATCTGTATATGATTAACACCCATAGTTCACATCTTCATGTGACCAACACCCAAAGGGTTTACTAGAGTCAATAATCTAGTTCACATTGCTATGTGATTAACACCCAAAGAGTACTAAGGTGTGATCATATTTTGCTCGTGAGAGAAGCTTAGTCAACGGGTCTGTCACATTCAGAGCCGTATGTATTTTGCAAATATTCTATGTCTACAATGCTCTGCACGGAGCTACTCTAGCTAATTGCTCCCACTTTCAATATGTATCCAGATTGAGACTTAAAGTCATCTGGATCGGTGTAAAAGCTTGCACTGATGTAACTCTTTACGACGGGCTCTTTTATCATCTCCATAATCGAGAAATATTTCCTTAGTCCTCACTAAGGATATTCTTGACCAATGTCCAGTGATCTACTCCTAGGTCACTATTGTACTCCCTTGCCAAATTGATAGCAAGGTATACAATAGGTCTGGTACATAGCATAGCATACTTTATATAACCAATGACTGAGGCATAGGGAATGACTTTCATTCTCTTTTCTATTTTCTGCCGTGGTCGTGATTTGAGTCTTACTCAATTTCACATCTTTGCAACACAGGCAAGAACTATTTCTTTGACTGTTCCATTTTGAACTACTTCAAAATCTTGACAAGGTATGTACTTATTGAAAAACTTATCAAGCGTCTTGATCTATCTTAATAGATCTTGATGCTCAATATGTAAGTAGCTTTACTGAGGTCTTTCTTTTAAAGAACTCCTTTCAAATACTCCTTTATGCTTTACAAAAAAATTCTACATCATTTCTGATCAACAATATGTTACTCACATATATTTATCAGAAAGGCGGTAGTGCTCCCACTCACTTTATTGTAAATACAGGCTTCACCGCAAGTCTGTATAAAATTATATGCTTTGATCAACTTATCAAAGCGTATATTCCAACTCCGAGATGCTTGCACTAGTCCATAGATGGATCACTAGAGCTTGCACATTTTATTAGCACCTTTATGATTGACAAAACCTTCTGGTTGCATCATATACAACTCTTCTTTAATAAATCTATTAAGGAATGCAGTTTTGACATCCATTTGCCAGATTTCATAAAATGTGGCAATTGCTAACATGATTCGGACAGACTTAAGCATCAAAACGAGTGAGAAAATCTCATCGTATTCAACACCTTGAACTTGTCGAAAAACCTTTTGTGACAAGTCGAGCTTTGTAGATAGTAACACTACTATGAGCGTCTGTCTTCCTCTTGAAGATCCATTTATTTTCTATGGCTTGCCAATCATCGGGCAAGTCCACCAAAGTCCATACTTTGTTCTCATACATGGATCCCATCTCATATTTCATGGCCTCAAGCCATTTTGCGGAATCTGGGCTCATCATCGCTTCCTCATAGTTCGTAGGTTCGCCATGGTCAAGTAACATGACTTCCAGAATAGGATTACCATACCACTCTGGTGCGGATCTTACTCTGGTTAACCTACGAGGTTTGGTAGTAACTTGATATAAAGTTTCATGATCAATATCATTAGCTTCCTCACTGATTGGTGTAGTTGTCACAGGAACCAGTTCTTGTGATGAACTACTTTCCAATAAGGGAGCAGGTACAGTTACCTCATCAAGTTCTACTTTCCTCCCACTCACTTCTTTCGAGAGAAACTCCTTCTCTAGAAAGGATCCGAATTTAGCAAAAAAAAATATTGCCCTCAGATCTGTGATAGAAGGTGTACCCAATAGTCTCTTTTGGGTATCCTATGAAGACACATTTCTCCGATTTGGGTTCAAGCTTATCTGGTTGGAACCTTTTTCACATAAGCATCGTAACTCCAAACTTTAAGAAACGATAGCTTAGGTTTACTGCTAAACCATAGTTCATACGGTGTCATCTCAACGGATTTAGATGGTGCCCTATTTAATGTGAATGTAGCTATCTCTAATGCATAACCCCAAAATGATACTAGTAAATTGGTAAGAGACATCATTAATTGCACCATATCAAATAAAGTGCGGTTATGAAGTTCGGACACATCGTTACGCTGTGGTGTTCCAGGTGGCATGAGTTTGTGAAACTATTCTACATTGTTTTAACTGAAGGCCAAACTCGTAACTCAAATATTGATCTCTACAATCAGATCACAGAAACTTTATTTTTCTTGTTATGATGATTTTACACTTCACTCTGAAATTCTTTGAACCTTTCAACTATTTTAGACTTATGTTTCATCAAGTAGATATACTCATATCTGCTCAAATCATCTATGAAGGTCAGAAAATAACGATACCCGCCACGAGCCTTAATACTCATTGGTCTGCATACATCAGTATGTATTATTTCCAACAAGTTTGTTGCTCGTTCCATTGTTCCGAAGAACGGAGTTTTAGTCATCTTGCCCAAAAGGCACGATTCGCAAGCATCAAATGATTCATAACCAAGTGATTCCAAAAGTCCATCTTTATGGAGTTTATTCATGTGCTTTACACCGATATGACCCAAATGGCAGTGCCACAAATAAGTTGCACTATCATTATTAACTTTGCATCTTTTGGCATCAATATTATGAATATGTGTATCACTATGATCAAGATCCAACAAACTATTTTCATTGGGTGTATGACCATCGAAGGTCTTATTCATGTAAACAGAATAACAATTATTCTCTAACTTTAAATGAATAACCGTATTGCAATAAACATGATCAAATCATATTCATGCTCAATGCAAACGCCAAATAACATTTATTTAGGTTTAACACTAATCCCGAAAGTATAGGGAGTGTGCTGATCATATCAATCTTGGAACCACTTCCAACACACATAGTCACTTCACCCTCAACTAATCTCTGTTTATTTTGTAACTCCTGTTTCAAGTTACTAATTTTTGGCAACCGAACAAGTATCAAATACTCAGGGGCTACTGTCATGGAATTGTCACGTCAGATGTCCTTATTGTGAGGACTTAGTCGTGAGGCCAACGCATCTATGCGGTAGCTTGAAGGGGTTGGTTGGAATTGAGAGACGCGAGGCAATCAACACACAAGACAAGGATTTAGACAACTTCGGGCCCCAGGAAACATCATCCGGTAATAACCCTACATGTTGTTTGTGGCTAGGTCTCATTATGATCATGAGGGAGTCGCCGATAAGCCGGCTCTTGTGTCTAGCCCTAGAGATTATTTCTTCTTGCTTGTCCCTCTTTGGGGAGCCCTGCCCCTCCTTATATAAGCTGAAGGGGTGGGTTACACGTAGAGTCCATCTTGTACTAAGACTTAACCTATTCTGACTTCTCATCACGGGCTTCTCTCCATGGGCTTCTTTAACGTCTTGGGCTTCTTACAATCTGGCTTACAATCTGACTTACAGTCTGGCTTACGATCTGGCTTACCATCTGGCTTACCATCTGGCTTACTGTCTGGCTTACGATCTGGCTTACCATCTGGCTTACAATCCGGCTTACCGTCTGTCGGCTTAACATTCCGGCTTACATGACTGTGCCTGCCGGCTTACATGACTATGTTTGCCGGGTTACATGATTGTGTCTGCCGGGTTATATGACTGTGTCTGCCGGGTTATATGACTGTGTCTGCCGGTTATATGATTGTGTCTGCCGGCTTACAATGCTTAATTGTTCCCACCGGCTTATAATCTGCCGGGTCACCAATGAAACATCAAGTCCCAGCCGGGTCATATCTCCGGCCGGGTCATACCGCGGGGTATATCCCCGACATTAGCCCCTAGTTTAATTTGGATTCATCAATGTTAAACTGATCCTGTAAACAAAACACAAGAACAATTTTAACAGGTTATGCTCCGGGTTAAATATTCTTGTAAGCCGACACCTGATCATCCTTAACTCCTTTTTATTTCCTCCTTCGCAAAACCGGGTCAATAAGCCAACGTCATAATCAATTTGCTGACGTTGGTTTCTCACAGAGGAAGACTGTGAAGAATAATTCATTTGACTCAGCTCCCAATGCTTAAAAATATTGGTCTGAATACTCATGTGACCTTCAACCGGCTTAAAGATGAAAAAACTTGCCGGGTTATACGTAGATGATGCCGAGTCATAATTGTTGCCGACGCCGGGTCAAAATTGAGAATTTTGAAGATTTCTCTCTCTCATATCCATATTATCTGTAGCCCCCAAGTCTTGAGCAGAGCAAAGTAATGACTTAAGACTTGCTTCAACAAAAATATTATCACTGTGAAGAAATCCATGTTGTTTATCTCAATCACTAGTCCAAACTGAGTATTCCACATATGTAGCCCCCAAGTGTCGGGTTCTCATGCTTGCAGTAACCTGGGACTTGAAATTGCTTTATGCTCATAAAACTTCAACCAGTGTAGCCCCCAAGGGCCGGGTCATTATGCAATAATAAGCAGGGACTTTGTAGATATGACCATGTAGACTTGAACAACAACGTGTAGCCCCCAAGGGCCGGCTCATTATGATATGATGAGTCGGGTCTTCAATAAGGCCATTAAAAATGACTTTGCATTAGCCCCCAAGTGTCATGGTGCATGCTTGCAGCGACATGAGACTTGCACATTCGATGTAATCTCAACTTGAATAATGTAGCCCCCAAGGGCCGGGTCATAAGCCTGCAGCGACTCGGGACTATTCCTTCCATTATAGAATAAATTATATCCATTGATAAAATAATATCCATTGAGCTGAAGCGACTTTGAAAACCTCAATCGTAATATTGGTTATTGATAACCATAATAAAAATCCAGCCATGTTGGCTATTAAAGATTTGAATAATATAACCCGGTTTGAAAAACCGGTTCCTGTGATATTGAATCGTACTGAACTTCCAAATGTTTATGATTGTCTCGTCCAAAGTCAAGCCGGGTTAATCGAAACCACATATATGTTTCAGATATGAGCAAAAAGTCTCAAAACCCAAAAGATTGTGTTTCAAAAACTTAATCCAGACAAAAAGAAAATCAAGGCTTCTGATTCGAATACAGTCAGTAAACCATTCCAAAGGGGTTAAGCTAGGATTCGAATACGATCATGTAGCCCCCAGTGGCTTTGGCGTTGCCCATCAAGAGGGTACCGACAGCTATGTTCTCTTTGGTTTGAATACGACCTATGTTTGAACAGGAAGCCCCCAAATGACCTTGAGAGTTGTTTAACGACGCTGATTCGAATACGATCCACATCAGACGCAAAAGGGGTTGAGCTATGATTCAAATACGATCAAGAAGCCCCCTAGTGAGTTTGGCAGTGTGCCGATCAAGAGGGTACCGACAGCTATGTTCTCTTTGGTTCGAATACGACCTATGTTTGAGCAGGAAGCCCCCAAGTGACCTTGAGAATATTTAATGACTCTGATTCGAATACGATCAGGGTCAGACCAAAAAAAGGGGTTAAGCTAGATTTGAATACAATCAGCCCCCAATGGTCTTTGAAGCGGGGTACCTATGTTTGAGCTGTGCTTTGCAAAAGACTCTCTTTGGTCCCTTTAATTTTTCCTGAGAACTCGAGCTTTGCAAGATATAAATTCTTCTTGAGCCGAAACTTCTCCGGACGGCTTTTAAACTGGCAACATTTACTGAGCCATGTCATCGTAGCCCCCGAGTCCTAAGACGGCTCAATGAATTGACTTGAGATTCTCCACAGTTGACCGTGATATAGAACGGTTTGAATCCTGCATGGGAGAACTTGCAAGCCAAAATAATTTCTCTTTTAAAGAGAATAATATGTAATATAAAATATACCAAATGGATTTCACCTGATTTGTTAGGCTAGTGATTATCCATCGCAGAGTTGATGATCACGACGGTGAAACTGAGATCACTCATGGGCGGGTCAGCCGTGGTAGCACACAGATGAGCCAACCGTGACATTATAAGTCGGTGCAAACAGATGAATCAATTGTAGGTGCGGTCCCAACTAGTTGATGTAGATCAATCTGCAGAGGTGGCAGCTTGTCCACATCCATTGAACAATGTGACACGCGTAAACGCCGGTTTCACCGGCGCACACTCAGCGTGTGTGGTATAACGTCACTTTTATATTGAACGCTTGTCCTGCATTATTGAAATATACAACCCAGAATAATTGTATTTTGAAGAAATTAATTATGTGCTAAATAAAATAAACTGGATTAATGCCACCTGGTCATTTATACTCGCGGGCTGGGAGGACCTTCTCAGCATTATATATAATTGCATCATGCACTCATTGTCGCTCCCTCCATTTTGCCTTTGTTTGCACAAAAGGAGAATCTTGAATTCCAAAAATAGCCATATCTATAGCACTCTGGATCTCCCCTATTTCCTTCTTCTGAATATACGTTGTCTAGTCTGGACTTCAACGTGGCCATAAAAATCACAATGACCAGGATCCCATTGTCTCATAGAACATGATGGTGCACACGACGATGGCGCCTCCAGCGGAAAGTTTTAAGCCAAGATCAAAGATACGCCATCTTTGAACAAGATTCAGCTTGCCCCGTAAGACATCAGCCAAACTTCAGTGCTTGTCAACTGAGCCAGCCGGTGGGTTACGAGGGAAATTTGAAGCGCTCGGCGAATCCATAGCCAGCGGGTCAGCGGAGGTAACAACCGGGACCAGGCGAATAAAGCCGCATGCGAAAGCTCACTTTAGAAGTGAGATGGTCACGGATGCTCTCCAAGCAGCCGTCGGCTTAACCACAGCGGAATTGGAACGTGGTAGGGGAGCCACAGACGCTGGCGACTCAGTGAAGGCTGCAGCCCTGTGGAGGCGGCGGCTCAAAGTTCGTACCAGCCGTGGCGGAGACGACGCGCCGAAGATAAGGTGAGGCGGCGGCGACTTAGCACAAAGCCGCGGGGGCGAGGTGGCCTGGATCTGAAACGGGGCGCTACGACAATGAATCTGGGGGCGGCTCGTGGCAGACGTAGCAAGGCCGACTCAATGCTCGGGCGGGTCAAGGCGGCCACAGCAGGTCCATGATGATTTTGACTAATTTGTGACGGCCAGGCGGGCCGCAGAGACGGCGACTTGTCGCCGGATACCGGAGGCGCCCCAACCTAGCCGCGGTGACTTGGCGGAGGTAACTCTCTAGCAGTGGTGACTTGCGTCCGACTTTGAGATGGCAGCGGCACGGCTCGACGCAGGGCTGTTCCCCGGCGGCGGGGCAGCAACTCAACACTAGGCGGCGCGCTGGCGGAGGCTTAGGACAGAAAGGCACCTGGCGACTCGGACGACGCAAGGCTTCTCGCCCCCGCTCCGACGCAAGATGGTGACAGCTTGGAAGCATGGAAATAACATCGTAGGTCATGGAGGTAGTGCAAGGCGGAGCTGTGGTGGCAGTGACGGCAAGGTCCGGGTCACGCAGGTTGGCGGACACGACGGTGGCCGGCTCGAGGTGAACCTGACCAGCAAAGGCGTGCAACTCGCGTGGCAAGGCTGGTGATTTGACTCGGCACACCAGAAATAGCTGGACGGTAATCCGTCAAAGGTTAGGTAGTGGCTGCAACTCGAACGACCACCGGGGTAGATGTGCCTTTGACGGCGATTCAGACTGACAGTGGGTCGGGTCGCAGTTGTGGAGCCTCCTTCACGACTCAGCGGGTCAACTCAGAGACGGAGGCCAGTTCGCAGCTGAGTAGATGAGGTGTGGGATAGCTCACTGCGGCGGCTTGCACGGAGTCCGGAGGAGACAACCACGGCGGTGATTTCAGATCGAGTGCAAATGCAGCGAGG
This sequence comes from Triticum dicoccoides, assembly GCF_002162155.2. Lineage (NCBI taxonomy): Eukaryota > Viridiplantae > Streptophyta > Magnoliopsida > Poales > Poaceae > Triticum > Triticum dicoccoides. The sequence goes on along the minus strand of NC_041383.1, from coordinate 444,822,994 downwards.
CGGCTTGGAGACCAAGGCATCATAGGGTGCTCGGACAAAGGTGAGTGACGAGGCGGGCCCCCAGGCCATCGTAGGAGAAGCGCTTTAGGCGGGGAAACTTTGGCAGTGATGAACCGAGGCGGAGCGATGAATCGGACTAACGAAGCGGCGGCTTGACCACGGTCCAGTGAGGCAAAACAGCCGGTGAGGCGTCAGGGCACCGCTGCTGCTTAACTCAGCTGCGTGGGCGGCGGTTTGAAACCGGAGCAAGGCGACTGCGGCAGCTCGACAGGGCCCAGCAGAGGAGATCACGTTGGTGACTCTGCGGTCATGGCAATTTGATGCATCGGGTGGATTTTAACGGTGATGTCTCTGGTCACTTCAGATTTTGATGGTTGTATGCGGAGCAACTGCGGCGACTTTTTGGAGCGGCGATAGAGAGGTACCATGGCGAGATGAGGTCGAAGCCAAAGCGAACGGCTCGGGCCCGCGAAGCCACGGCGACAAAGGCCAGCGGCGGCTTGTCTCAAAGGCGGCTTGGGGCAGAGGTGATAGCTAATGCGGCACATGACCGGGGCGGCTCACATGGCTTGCAAGGCGGAGGTTCACGGATGACGGCTCTCAGTGAGGCTGAGCGAAGGTGAAGGCAGAGACAGAGGTGCCGGACCACGGCAAAGGCGGAGACCGCGGCAGAGGGACACCGGCGATTCGGTTGATTGAGGCTGTGGTGACGGGGCGCAGTTGAAGGTCGGCGACTCCCTGACGCGGCGACTTCCTGACGCAGTGGCCAGCCGATTGGTTTGACGCGTCAGCCGCAACGAGGCGGATGGACGGGGCGCGGCGGCGACGCACAGAGTTGCCACGGCGGCGACGGCTTGAGGAGGCCCCCGGTAATGCGGCGATTGGAGTGCGAGGTCCAAAAGTGGCGGGGCTGCAGCTCCAGAGTTGTGACAACGGGACTGCTGCTATATCAGCTGCAGCTTGGACAGAAACGGAGATCGCTACAGCGGCTCTTCCATGGTGTAGGCGACTTGGAACAGCAACCTGAAAACCGGCCAGCGCGGCGGCTTGTAACAACTACCTGAAGGTCGGCCAGCGCGACGGTTTACAGTGACGATAGTGGAAGGCGGTTTGAAGCGCGACCACAGCAAAACCGAAGTTGGGCAGCTTTGAACGGGCCCTCCAGGTTATATTTTGACAAAAACAACTTATTCACATTAGAGATGCAAATTTCAGATCTTCATTGTTCTGTTTGCATTGCTCATACTCCTTATGAGAGCATTGAAACCTGCATGCACTCCTCCTTTGGTTTTGACTCCCTCAAAGAGGTTGCAAAAATATGTCAACTAGTGTTCAGCATCCTCAAACGTGCTCCTCCTGGCATCATTAGGCTTATGGAGTTGTTTCTTCAGCATGTATAACCTTCCTTGCCTTTGCTAAATGATTGCAGTATAATGAGATTTCCGTAACACATTGGTGAACACCTTCAGTTCCCCGTTTTATGACAACATGACTTGGTGGCAGAAAAGAGAAGCCCCACGCGTAGGTGAGGGCGTCTTAGGACCGCGGCGGCGCAAAGCAGCACGGGTACGCAGCAATTGGTGCAGGGGCAGCTTACTAGCGAGACCACGGCCGTGGCGCGCCAGCCCGAGGTGAAGCTGAGGCCGCCGCGGCTAAAAACTGGTGGCGGCTTGATGTGAGGGCTCGGTGGTCAATCTGACGGATTGACAGCAGAGTCCGAGTCTTGGAATACCTCGCTTCCGGGTTGTCTTTGGGTTTGGCATCTTGACACAGGGCGAGAGAGGTTGTGTCCTCCCGGCGGACAAGCGGTCCGGTGACTCGGTAGTGGCGACTCAGAGCAGGTAGCAGCAGAGGCGAGTTGGATGGTCGTGCACATACACGCGCGCGCAGATCAGAGCAGAAGCGGGCGATTCCAATCCGGATTAAAAACAGAAATGGACCGGGCAGATTTCGGCGATAGCCACAGCGGAAGAAATCCTGCAATGCAACTTGAGACTCGGCAGTTGTGGCCGCAACGTGAGGCGGAGGCGATTTAGGACCGGCCGGCTCAGGGCGCGGGAGGCCGAGCGTGGGGGCGGCTCGTGGTAACTGACAAAGTGGCAGGGCCGCGCCCGAGGCGGAAGTAGGTGCTACCACTGCATAAGGGCGCCGACGGCTCAAGGAAGGTGAAGGCAGAAAACAACAGCAAGCCGGACATTAGTCAAGGTGGGTCAACGCCGTTTTTATGTGTCCGCGTAGAAATCCACTTCCGGGTCACGGTTGACTTGGCGACTTGGCGACTTGTGTTTCTATTGATTCGGCGACTTGCGAAAACACATCCGATTGTAAACCGCTGCATAAGGGCGCCGACGGCTCGAACAAATCTACGAGCTTTCTCGAACCCTAGAGAAAATTCCTTTAAGAACTCAACACCACCATGCGGTGCCCCATGGTGGGCGCCAACTGTCGTGGAATTGTCACGTCAGATGTCCTTATTGTGAGGACTTAGTCGTGAGGCCAACTCATCTATGCGGTAGCTTGAAGGGGTTGGTCGGAATCGAGAGACGCGAGGCAATAAATACACAAGACAAAGATTTAGACAGCTTCGGGCCCCGGGAAACATCATCCGGTAATAACCCTACATGTTGTTTGTGGCTAGGTCTCATTATGATCATGAGGGAGTCGCCGATAAGCCGGCTCTTGTGTCTAGCCCTAGAGATTATTTCTTCTTGCTTGTCCCTCTGTGGGGAGCCCTGCCCCTCCTTATATAAGCTGAAGGGGCGGGTTACACGTAGAGTCCATCTCGGACTAAGACTTAACCTATATTCTGACTTCTCATCACGGGCTTCTCTCCATGGGCTTCTTTAACGTCTTGGGATTCTTACAATCTAGCTTACAATCTGACTTACAGTCTGGCTTACGATCTGGCTTACCATCTGGCTTACAATCTGGCTTACCATCTGGCTTACCGTCTGGCTTATGATCTGGCTTACAATCTGGCTTACAATCTGGCTTACCATCTGTCGGCTTAACATTCCGGCTTACATGACTGTGCTTGCCGGCTTACATGACTGTGTTTGCCGGGTTACATGACTGTGTCTGCCAGGTTATATGACTGTGTCTGCCGGGTTATATGACTGTGTCTGTCGGGTTATATGACTATGTATGCCGGCTTACAATGCTTAACTGTTCCCGCCGACTTATAATCTGCCGGGTCACCAATGAAACATCAAGTCCCAGCTGGGTCATATCTCCGGCCGGGTCATACCGCAGGGTATATCCCCGACAGCTACTATAAACACTAGTAAGGTACACATCAATAACCTGTATATCAAATATACCCTTGTTCACTTTGCCATCCTTCTTATCCACCAAATATTCAGGGCATTTCCGCTTCCAGTGACCATTTCCTTTGCAGTGTAAGCACTCAGTTTCAGGCTTTGGTCCAGCTTTGGGCTTCTTCGCGGGAGTGACAACTTGTTTGTCATTCAACTTGAAGTTCCCTTTCTTTCCCTTTGCCCTTTTCTTCAAACTAGTGTTCTTGTCTATCATCAACACTTCGTGCTCTTTCTTGATTTCTACCTTCTTTGATTTCAACATCGCGAAGAGCTCGGGAATCGTTTTCGTCATCCTTTGCATACTATAGTTCATCACAAAGTTCTACCAACTTGGTGATGGTGACTAGAGAACTCTGTCAATCACTATCTTATCTGGAAGATAAACTCCCACTTGATTCAAGAGATTGTAGTACCTAGACAATCTGAGCACATGCTCACTAGTTGAGCGATTCTCTTCCATCTTTTAGCTATAGAACTTGTTGGAGACTTCATACCTCTCAACTCGGGTATTTGCTTAAAATATTAACTTCAACTCCTGGAACATCTCATATGGTCCATGACGTTCAAAAACGTCTTTGAAGTCCCGATTCTAAGCCGTTAAGCATGGTGCACTAAACTATCAAGTAATCATCATATTGAGCTAGCCAAACATTCATAACATCCGCATCTGCTCCTGCAATAGGTCTGTCACCTAGCGGTGCATTAAGGACATAATTCTTCTGTGTAGCAATGAGGATAAAACTCAGATCACGGATCCAATCCGCATCATTGCTACTAAATCTTTCAACACAATTTTTCTCTAGGAACATGTCAAAATAAACATATGAAAGCAACAACGCGAGCTATTGATCTACAACATAATTTGCAAAATACTACCAGGACTAAGTTCATGATAAATTTAAGTTCAATTAATCATATTACTTAAGAACTCCCACTTAGACAGACATCTCTCTAGTCATCTAAGTGATCACGTGATCCAAATCAACTAAACCATGTCCGATCATCATGTGAGATGGAGTAGTTTTCAATGGTGAACATCACTATGTTGGTCATATCTACTATATGATTCACGCTCGACCTTTCGGTCTCCAGTGTTCCGAGGCCATATCTGTATATGCTAGGCTCGTCAAGTTTAACCTGAGTATTCCGCGTGTGCAACTGTTTTGCACCCGTTGTATTTGAGCGTAGAGCCTATCACACCTGATCATCACATGGTGTCTCAGCACGAAGAACTTTTGCAACGGTGCATACTCAGGGAGAACACTTCTTGATAATTAGTAAGAGATCATCTTAAAATTCTACCGTCAATCAAAGAAAAATAAGATGCATAAAGGATAAACATCACATGCAATCAGTATAAGTGATATGATATGGCCATCATCATCTTGTGCTTGTGATCTCCATCTCCGAAGCACCGTCGTGATCACCATCGTCACCGGCGCGGCACCTTGATCTCCACCGTAGCATCATTGTCGTTTCGCCATCTATTGCTTCAACGACTATCTCTACCGTTTAGTGATAAAGTAAAGCAATTACAGGGCGCTTGCCTTTCATACAATAAAGCGACAACCATATGGCTCCTGCCAGTTGCCGATAACTCGGTTACAAAACATGATCATCTCATACAATAAAATATAGCATCACGTCTTGACCATATCACATCACAACATGCCATGCAAAAACAAGTTAGACGTCCTCTACTTTGTTGTTGCAAATTTTATGTGGCTGCTACGGGCTGAGCAAGAACCGTTTTTACCTACGCATCAAAACCACAATGATAGTTCATCAAGTTAGTGTTGTTTTAACCTTCACAAGGACCGGACGTAGCCACACTCGGTTCAACTAAAGTTGGAGAAATAGACACCCGCCAGCCACCTGTGTGCAAAGCACGTCGGTAGAACCAGTCTCGCGTAAGCGTATGCGTAATGTCGGTCCGGGCCGCTTCATCCAACAACACCGTCGAACCAAAGTATGACATGCTGGTAAGCAGTATGACTTGTATCGCCCACAACTCACTTGTGTTCTACTCGTGCATATAACATCTACGCATAAAACCTAGGCTCGGATGCCACTGTTGGGGAACATAGTAATTTCAAAAAAATTCCTATGCATACGCAAGATCATGGTGATGCATAGCAACAAGAGGGGAGAGTGTTGTCCATGTACCCTCGTAGACCGAAAGTAGAAGCGTTAGAACAACGCGATTGATGTAGTCGTACGTCCTCACGGCCCGACCGATCAAGCACCGAAACTACGACACCTCCGAGTTCTAGCACAGGTTCAGCTCGATGACGTCCCTCGAACCCCGATCCAGCCGAGTGTCGAGGGAGAGTTCCGTCAGCACGACGGCGTGGTGACGATCTTGATGTTCTATTGTCGCAGGGCTTCGCCTAAGCACCGTTACAATATTATCGAGGAGGACTATGGTGGAGGGGGGCACCGCACACGGCTAAGAGATCAAGAGATCAATTGTTGTGTCTATGGGGTGCCCCCTGCTGCCGTATATAAAGGAGCTAGGGGGGAGGCGGCCGGCCAAGGAGGAGGGCGCGCCAAGGGGGGAGTCCTACTCCCACCGGGAGTAGGACTCCTCCTTTCCTAGCAGGAGTAGGAGAGAAGGAACGGGAAGAGAGAAGGGAAGGAAGGAGGGGGCGCAGCCCCTCCCCCTAGTCCAATTCGGACTAGGCCTTCGGGGGGTGCGCGGCCTGCCCTAGGCAGCCCCTCTCTCTTTCCCGTATGGCCCAATAAGGCCCAATACTTCTCCCCGGCGAATTCCCGTAACTCTCCGGTACTCCTATAAATACCCGAATCACTCGAAACCATTCCGAAGTCCGAATATAGTCGTCCAATATATGGATCTTTACGTCTCGACCATTTCGAGACTCCTCGTCATGTCCCCGATCTTATCCGGGACTCAGAACTCCTTCGGTACATCAAAACTCATATAATATAACTGTCATCGAAACCTTAAGCGTGCGGACCCTACGAATTCGAGAACTATGTAGACATGACCGAGACACGTCTCCGGTCAATAAACAATAGCGGAACCTGGATGCTCATATTGGCTCCCACATATTCTACGAAGATCTTTATCGGTCAAACCGCATAACAACATACGTTGTTCCCTTTGTCATCGGTATGTTATTTTCCCGATATTCGATCGTCGGTATCTCAATACCTACTTCAATCTCATTACCGGCAAGTCTATTTACTCGTTATGTAATCCATCATTCCGTAACTAACTCATTAGCTACATTGCTTGCAAGGCTTATAGTGATGTGCATTACCGAGAGGGCCCAGAGATACCTCTCTGACAATCGGAGTGACAAAACCTAATCTTGAAATACGCCAACTCAACATGTACCTTTGGAGACACCTGTAGAGCTCCTTTATAATCACCCAGTTACGTTGTGACGTTTGGTAGCACACAAAGTGTTCCTCCGGTAAACGGGAGTTGCATAATCTCGTAGTCATAGGAACATGTATAAGTCATGAAGAAAGCAATAGCAACATACTAAACGATCAAGTGCTAAGCTAATGGAATGGGTCAAGTCAATCACATCATTCTTCTAATGATGTGATCCTGTTAATCAAATGACAACTCATGTCTATGGCTAGGAAACACAACCATCTTTGATCAACAAACTAGTCAAGTAGAGGCATACTAGTGACACTATGTTTGTCTATGTATTCACACATGTATTATGTTTCCAGTTAATACAATTCTAGCATGAATAATAAACATTTATCATGAAATAAGGAAATAAATAATAACTTTATTATTGCCTCTAGGGAATATTTCCTTCAAATACTCTAGATGCAGGCAGGAGTCGGTCGATGTGTGGAGTAATAGTAGTAGATGCAGGCAGGAGTCGGTCTACTTGTCACGGACGTGATGCCTATATACATGATCATGCCTAGATAATCTCATAATTATTCGCTTTTCTATCAATTGCTCGATAGTAATTTGTTCACCCACCGTAATACTTATGCTATCTTGAGAGAAGCCACTAGTGAAACCTATGGCCCCCGGGTCTATCTCTTATCATATTTGCTTCCAATCTACTTTTATTTGCATCTTTACTTTTTGCATCTATATTATAAAATACCAAAAATATATCATACTATCTCTATCAGTTTTCACTTCCGCAAGTGGCCGTGAAGGGATTGACAACCCCTTTATTGCGTTGGTTGCGAGTTCTTTGTTTGTTTGTGTAGGTGCGTCGGACTTGAGGAGCCTCCTACTGGATTGATACCTTGGTTCTCAAAAACTGAGGGGAATACTTACGCTACTATTGCTGCATCACCCTTTCCTCTTCAAGGAAAACCAACGCAAGCTCAAGACGTAGCAAGAAGGATTTCTCGTGCCGTTGCCGGGGAGGTCTTAGCTCAAGTCAAGACATACGAAGTACCCATCACAAACCCATCTCCCTCGCATTTACATTATTTGCCATTTGCCTCTCGTTTTCCTCTCCCCCACTTCACCCTTGCCATTTTATTCGCCCTCTCTTTCCCAATCTCCTCCTCTCTTTCTTCGCTTGCCTTTGTTCCGTTTGCTTGTGTGTTGGATTACTTGTTGCCATGGCGTAAGATAATACCAAATTGTGTGATTTCTTGAATACCAATAATAATGATTTCCTTAGTACTCCGATTGCTCCTCTTAATGACGTTGAGTCTTGTGAAATCAATACTGCTTTGCTGAATCTTGTTATGAAAGATCAATTCGTCGGCCTTCCTAGCGAAGATGCCACTACTCATCTAAACAACTTTGTTGATTTGTGTGATATGCAAAAGAAGAAAGATACGGATAATGATATTGTTAAATTGAAGTTATTTCCGTTTTCACTTAGAAATCATGCTAAAGTTTGGTTTTCGTCTTTGCCTAAAAATAGTATTGATTCTTGGAACAAGTGCAAAGATGCTTTTATCTCTAAGTATTTTCCTCCTGCTAAGATTATCACTCTTAGGAATGATATTATGAATTTTAAACAACTTGATCATGAGCATGTTGCCCAATCTTGGGAAAGAATGAAATTGATGCTTCGCAATTGCCCTACTCATGGTTTGAATTTATGGATGATCAAACAAATTTTTATGCCGGTTTGAACTTTGCTTCTAGAAATCTCTTAGATTCGGCCGCGGGAGGCACATTTATGGAAATCACGTTAGGAGATGCTACAAAACTTCTTGATAATATTATGGTTAATTATTCTTAATGGCACACCGAAAGATCTTCTTGTAAAAAAGTGCATGCTATAGAAGAAATCAATGTTTTGAGTGGAAAGATGGATGAACTTATGAAGTTGTTTGATACTAAAAATACTCCTCTTGATCCCAATGATATGCCTTTGTCTAATTTGATTGAGAATAATAATGAATCTATGGATGTGAATTTTGTTGGTAGGAATAGTTTTGGAAACAATGCTTATAGAGGAAACTTTAATGCTAGACCGTTCCCTAGTAATTCCTCTAATAATTATGGAAATTCCTACAATAATTATTATGGTAATTTTAATAAGATGCCCTCTGATTTTGAGAATAGTGTGAAAGAATTTATGATTTCTCAAAAGAATTTTAATGCTTTGCTTGAAGAAAAATTGCTCAAAGTTTTGATCATTTGGCTAGGAACGTTGATAGACTTTCGCTTGATGTTGATTCTCTTAAACTTAGATATTCTCCTCCTAAGCATGATATCAATGAGTCTCTCAAGGCAATGAGAATTTCCATTGATGAGTGCAAGGAAAGAACTGCTAGATTGCGTGCTAAGAAAGATTGCTTTGTAAAGGCGTGTTCTTCTAGTTTCCATGATAATAATGATGAAGATCTTAAAGTTATTGATGTGTCTCCTATTAGATCTATGTTTTGAAATATGAATCTTGATAATTATGGGACTGATGATGAGTCAACTTTACCTAGGAGGCGTCCTAAGAATTCGTAGTTTTTAGATCTTGATGCTAAATTTGGTAAAAGTGGGATTGGAGAGGTCACAACTTTAAATAGCATTGAACCCACTATCTCGGATTTCAAGGAATTTGATTATGATAATTGTTCTTTCGAAGGTTTTATTTCCTTGTTGCAATCCATTGTTAATTCTCCTCATGCTTGTAGTCAAAAGAAAGCTTTTACCAAACATATCGTTGATGCCTTGATGCAATCTTATGATGAAAAACTTATTTTGGAAGTTTCTATACCTAGAAAACTTAATGATGAGTGATAACCTACTATAAATATTAAAATTAAAGATCATGAGTGTTTTGCTTTGTGTGATTTGGGTGCTAGTGTTTCCACGATTCCAAAAACTTTATGTGATATTCTAGGTTTCCACGATCTTGATGATTGCTCTTTAAATTTGCACCTTGCGGATTCCACCATTAAAAAGCCAATGGGAAGGATCAATGATGTTCTCATTGTTGCAAATAAAAATTTGGTGCCGGTAGATTTTATCGTTCTCGATATAGATTGCAATCTTTCTTGCCCTATTATTCTTGGTAGACCTTTCCTTAGAACGATTGGTGCGATTATTGATATGAAGGAAGTGAATATTACATTCCAATTTCCATTAAAGAAAGGCATGGAGAACTTTCCAAGAAAGAAAGTAAAATTACCTTATGAATCTATCATGCGGGCTACTTATGAATATAGTGCCAAAGATGGTACTCGTTAGATCTATCTTCGCTTTTATGCCTAGCTAGGGGCGTCAAACGATAGCGCTAGTTGGGAGGCAACCCATTTTTCTTTATGTTTTTGTTTTTGTTCCTGTTTAGTAATAAATCTTGCATCTAACTTCTCTTTAGATGTGTTTTTATCTTTTAATTAGTGTTTGTGCCAAGTAGAACCTATAGGATAACCTACGATGATAGTTGATTTGATTCTGCTGAAAAACAGAAACTTTGCGCGCACTAATTTAATTTTGTTAAATCACAGAAACATGCTTTTGCGTTGATTCTTTTTTCTTATGATCAATAGTCAAATTTTCCAGGACTTCCTATTTTGGTAGGATTTTTATAGTTCCATAAGTTTGCGTTAGTTACATATTGCTACAGACTGTTCTGTTTTTGACATATTCTGTTTTTCGTGTGTTGTTGGCTTATTTCGATGCATCTATGGCTAGTAAATTAGTTTATAAACCATATAGAAGTTGGATTACAGTAGGTTTAACACCAAAATAAATAAAGAATGATATCATTACAGTACCTTATGTGGTGGTTTTGTTTTCTTTCACTAACGGAGCTTATAAGATTTCCTGTTGAGTTTTGTGTTGTGAAGTTTTCAAGTTTTAGGTAAAACTTTATGTACTATGGAATAAGGAGTGGCAAGAGCCTAAGCTTGGGGATGCCCATGGCACCCCAATATATTCAAGGATAGCCAAAATTCTAAGCTTGGGGATGCCCCGGGAAGGCATCCCCTCTTTCGTCTTCGTTCATTGGTAACTTTACTTGGAGCTATATTTGTATTCGCCACATGATATGTGTTTTGCTTGGAGCGTCGTGTATTATATTAGTCTTTGCTTTTTAGTTTACCCTAGTCATCCTTGCTGTACACACCTTTTGGGAGAAGCCTATTTGATTAGAATTTGCTAGAATACTCTATGTGCTTCACTTATATCTTTTGAGCTTGATAGTTTTTGCTCTAGTACTTCACTTATATCTTTTAGAGCACGGTGGTGACTTATTTTTGTAGAAATAGCTAGTCTCTCATGCTTCACTTATATTATTTTGAGAGTCTTCTAGAACATAATGGTATTTTCTATGGTTATAAAATTGGTCCTAGAATGGTAGGCATCCAAGTTGGGTATGATAAAAACTATCATAGGAAGTGAATTGGATGCTATGATCAATTTGATACTTGATAATTGTTTTGAGATATGGAGGTAGTGATATTAAAGTCATGCTAGTTGGGTGATTATGAATTTAAAGAATGCTTGTGTTAAAGTTAGCAAGTCCTGTAGCATGCACATATGGTTAAAGTTGTGTAACAAATTTGAAACATGAAGTGTACCTGGCTTGTGCATCCTTATGAGTGGCGGTCAGGGACGAGCGATGGTCTTTTCATACCAATCTATCTCCCTTGGAGCATGCGCGTAGTACTTAATTTTTGATGACTTCTAAATTTTTGCAATAAGTATATGAGTTCTTTTGACTAATGTTGAGTCCATGGATTACACACACTTTTACCTTTCCTCCTTTGCTAGCCTCTTCGGTACCGTGCATTGCCCTTTCTCACCTTGAGAGTTGGTGCAAACTTCGCCGGTGCATCCAAACCCTGTGTACGATACGCTCTATCACACATAAACCTTTTTATATCTTCCTCAAAACAGCCACCATACCTACCTATTATGGCATTTCCATAGCCATTCCGAGATATATTGCCATGCAACTTTCCACCGTTCTGTTTATCATCTTCATGACATACTTTACTTTTGTCATATTGCCATTGCATGATCATGTAGTTGACATCGTATTTGTGGCAAAGCCACCATGCATTATTTTTCATACATGTCACTCTTGATTCATTGCACCATCCCGGTACACCACCGGAGGCATTCATATAGAGTCATATCTTGTTCTAGTTTCGAGTTGTAATTCATATGTTGTAATCAATGAAAGTGTGATGATCATCATTATTAGAGCATTGACCAAAGAAAAAAAATAAGAAAGGCCAAAAGAAAAAAAGAAAGGCCCAAAATAAAAAAAATAAAAAAAATAAAAAGAAAAAAAGAAGAAAAAAAAGAAAATAAATAAACAAGGCAATGTTACTATCTCTTTTTCCACACTTGTGCTTCAAAGGAGCACCTTGTTCTTCATGTAGTGAGTCTCATATATTGTGCTTCAAAGTAGCACCATTTTTGTCATATAGTGAGTCTCATAAGTTGTCTTTTTCATACTAGTGGGAATTTTTCATTATAGAACTTGGCTTGTATATTCCTACGATGGGCTTCCTCAAATGCCCTAGGTCTTCGTGAGCAAGCAAGTTGGATGCACACCCACTAGTTTTCTTTTGTTGAGCATTCATTTATAGCTCTAGTGCATCCGTTGCATGGCAATCCCTACTCCTCATGTTGACATCAATTGATGGACATCTCCATAGCCCCTTGATTATCCTCGTCAATGTGAGACTTTCTCCTTTTTTTCTTCTCCACACAATCCCCATCATCATATTCTATTCCACCCATAGTGCTTTATCCATGGCTCACGCTCATGTATTGCGTGAAGGTTGAAAAAGTTTGAGATTATTTAAGTATGAAACAATTGCTTGGCTTGTCATCGGGGGTATAGAACTTGGGAGCATCTTTGTGTGACGAAAATGAAGCATAGCCTAACTATATGATTTTATAGGGATGAACTTTCTTTTGCCATGTTATTTTGAGAAGACATTATTACTTTGATTAGTATGCTTGAAGTGTTACTATTTATTTTATCAATATGAACTTTTATTTTGAATCATTTGGATCTGAACATTCATGCCACAATAAAGAAAATTACATTGAGAATTATGCTAGGTAGCATTCCACATCAAAAATTTCTTTTTTATCATTTACCTACTCGAGGACGAGCAAGAATTAAGCTTGGGGATGCTTGACACGTCTCCAACGTATCTATAATTTTTGATGGTTCCATGCTATTATATTACCCCTTTTGGATGTTTATGGGCTTTAGTTTACACATTTATATCATTTTTGGGACTAACCTACTAACCGGAGGCCCATCCCATATTAGTGGGTTTTTGCCTATTTCAGTATTTCGAAGAAAAGGAATATCAAATGGAGTCCAAACAGAATGAAACCTTCGGGAGCGTGATTTTTGGAATGAACATGATCCAGAGGACTTGGAGTGCAAGTCAAGAAGCAGCCAAGGCCTCCAAGAGATAGGAGGGCGCGACCCCCCTATAGGGCGCGCTCCCCTGTCTTGTGGGCCCCTCGGGCAGCCACCGACGTACTTCTTCCTCCTATATAAGCCTACGTACCCCGAAAACATCCAGGGAGCCAACGAAGCACAACTTCCACCGCCGTAACCTTCTGTATCCGCGAGATCTCATCTTGGAGCCTTCGTCGGCACTCTGCCGGAGGGGGAATCGACCATGAAGGGCTTCTACATCAACACCATAGCCCCTCCAATGAGTTGTGAGTAGTTTACCACAGACCTACGGGTCCATAGTTATTAGCTAGATGGCTTCTTCTCTCTTTTCGGATCTCAATACAATGTTCTCCCCCTCTCTTGTGGAGATCTATTCGATGTAAACTCTTTTTGCGGTGTGTTTGTCGAGATCCGATGCATTGTGGGTTTATGATCAAGTTTATCTATGAATAATATTTGAATCTTCTCTGAATTCTTTTATGTATGATTGAGTTATCTTTGCAAGTCTCTTCAAATTATCAGTTTGGTTTGGCCTACTAGATTGATCTTTCTTGCCATGGGAGAAGTGCTTAGCTTCGGGTTCAATCTTGAGGTGTCCTTTCCCAGTGACAGCAGGGGCAGCAAGGCAGGTATTGTATTATTGCCATCGAGGATAAAAAGATGGGGTTTATATCATATTGCTTGAGTTTATCCCTCTACATCATGTCATCTTGCTTAAGGCGTTACTCTGTTCTTATGAACTTAATACTCTAGATGCAGGCAGGAGTCGGTCGATGTGTGGAGTAATAGTAGTAGATGCACGCAGGAGTTGGTCTACTTGTCACGGACATGATGCCTATATACATGATCATGCCTAGATAATCTTATAATTATTCGCTTTTCTATCAATTGCTCGACAGTAATTTGTTCACCCACTGTAATACTTGCTATCTTGAGAGAAGCCACTAGTGAAAGCTATGGCCCCCCGGGTCTATCTCTTATCATATTTGCTTCCAATCTACTTTTATTTGCATCTTTACTTTTTGCATCTATATTATAAAATACCAAAAACATATTTATCTTATCATACTATCTCTATCAGTTTTCACTTCTGCAAGTGGCCGTGAAGGGATTGACAACCCCTTTATTGCGTTGGTTGCGAGTTCTTTATTTGTTTGTGTAGGTGCGTGGGACTTTTGAGGAGCCTCCTACTGGATTGATATCTTGGTTCTAAAAAACTGAGGGAAATACTTACGCTACTATTGCTGCATCACCCTTTCGTCTTCAAGGAAAACCAACGCAAGCTCAAGACGTAGCACTAGTCCTATCAAAGACTACGCTTCTGGCAGCCTCCATCTTGAAGCATATAGAAGAGGGTAGATGGTAAGTTCACCAAGTATCATCACATAGAATAATCCTACCCGGCGATCCTCCCCTCGTCGCCCTGTTGGAAAGCGATCACCGGGTTGTATATGGCACTTGAAAGGGTGTGTTTTATTAAGTATCCGATTCTAGTTGTCATGAGGTCGAAGTACAACTCTGGATCGTCTTGTTACCGTGGACATGACTATTCGAATAGATCAACTTCCCTGCAGGGGTGCATCACATTACCTGACATGCTCGATCCCTCTGGCCGGGCACACTTTCCTAGGTCATGTCCGGCCTCGGGAGATCAACATGTCGCAGCCCTACCTAGGCCTAACAGAGAGGTCAGCACACTAGTCTAAATTCTATGCGCGCAGGGGTCTGGGGCCATCACCCATTGCACATCTGCACGGTGCGTATGTGGCCGGTGAGCAGACCTAGCAACCTCCATTACAAAGGAAGTTGCATTACGCGGTCCAACTCGGCGTGCGCCGCTCAGTCGCTGACGTCTAGGATGCTTCGGCTGATACCACGACGCTGGTTGCACATATCTTGTCCCACGTGGTGGTTAGTGCGTATAAGGTCAACGACCCAACTCAGATCAAATACTAAGATCTCGTTAAGCATGTTATTTTAAAGTAACCGTGGACGCCGAACAGGACCAGGGTGGTAAAACCTGCCCTGTCGCTCCGGCTCAAAGTAGCACTCGGCGGCCGTCGGGAACCCAGGCCCACCAGTACCTGGATGGAGCCACCTATCCTTCCAGCCCCCATACCCGAATCACTTGTGGGTACTCTACGAGCCGACCCGACTTTAGTCGCCATCTATATATTATGTAAGTATGTATAATATATACCCGTGATCACCTCCCGAGTGATCACGAACCGATAGTATAGCATGGCAGACGGACAAGAATGTAGGGCACTACAACAAGAACCCCCCTTTAGCAACACAAGCTTTGCAACGTTCTAATGATGTGTTGTAAACTAGCTGATGTAGCTACGCATATATGCGTTGGAAGGTTATGTGTTGTTCTAATGATGTGTTGTAAACTAGCTGATGCAGCTACGCATATATGCGTTGGAAGGTTATGTGTTGTTGATCATATGAACAACAACAGATGCTATCTGATGCAGTCATGCGTTGCCATGCTATTACACATGTGACGTCCATGATTATGAAGCCCGAACCTTTGTCTAGTAAGGCATGTGTAGTAAAGATATAAGAAATTATTTATATCTAATAAGTATAGTTACTTTTTAATTCTGACATCATCCATACGTGCACACAATAAATAGAAATAAAAAATAGGCTACCACAGAGTCGAACCTGCAACATCAGGCTTCGTAGAGAAAGTAGTCAGCCAACCGTGGCAAGTAGAGATCGCGTTCGATTTAAGATTAGCGCGCTATCTATACTTTCCTCTTTGTGGGCAATGGACCAACTCTGCTCAGCTGGGCCTTAGAGAGCAACGGCCCACGGAGGTGCGCACCGGGGAAGTAGCGGTGAATCGGTCCGCCGTTGAATTATTTTCAATGTCGAGCAGTTGTTTTTTGCGGGTTTTGATATTTGTACTCGATTCTAAAAAATAAAGTCGTTACTTGTACTTTACTAAAAAGAAAATCTACTTGTAAGAATTCTTCAAATATAATACTACTTGTACGAAGTAGTTTTTTTTAACTGGATGTACGAAGTAGTTGTTACTTGTTACTTTTACGTTGCACTAAAAGAGATTGCCACCTTTATGTTCACTAAAAATTAAGCCATCAAAACTTTAATATATATTTTATATTACTAATTTTATTTAAATAGGTCAAAATAATGATTGATTTTTTCACATGCAACTAAATATTATTCATGTCATTTTAAAGAGTTTTCATTTTTTTTGAAAAAGTTCATGGAATTTTAAATAGTGTTCACCCGTATACAAAAGAAAATAATGTGCGTATTTTAAAAAAATCAATGTCTATTTAAAAAAAGTAGTTACAACATAAATGTTCGTCATGTATTTTAAAAAAATGTTCATCGTGTTTTTCAAAGACATTCACTTTGCGTTTTCAACAAACTAAAAGTGAATTTAACTGTTCATCATGTATTTCGAGCATTGTCTATATAAAAAAGTCATGGAATTTTCAAAAGTTTTCACACATTTTTAAGGAAAATTTTCATTTAGATGTTTGTCGTTGACGTTGGATCCACTCATCAGGATCTAAAGGAGGCACTCAAACTCCTTCGGGAACCTATAACAACATTTTGGGAAGCCCATGACTAGATGCAAGCGGATGACATCCGCTTGTCCGCAAGCGTCGGCGAACAGAAAAATTGAACTAATTATTGAAGTAATGATCATTAGTGAAATTTTTGCTTCGTGGACAAGTGGACGCCACCATAACCTAGTTTATTGATCGGCATTAATGGAACGAGAAAGTGGTTGGCTGCAACAAGGTTACAATGTCTAGGTTCTTGGCTCCTTGGGGAACGTCATGGGTAGGATGCAAGCGTCTCAGAATCCATGTCACATGGCCATGCTTCTCCCCATCGGATCACATGAGGGGCCCAGAGTATGTCTCTTCGGATCGGAGGGGAAAATCCCATCTTACTCGACCATATCTCGCGGCATGGGTCTGGACAAGATCGAAATCGACCTTTCTAACAACTCAGTTACGGAGTAGCGTTTGGTCAGCCCAAAGAAGATTGGTCACAATCGCGAGTACATGCACTAGCTCAGGTCTTAGGACACAGTACGTATGTTATACTAGAGACTCACATATGATCTATCACTCGTCTCACGGTTGGGTCTCTCCAATCTGATATCCATCCGAGCTCGTATCCGGTCTCCCATATCCGACCTCGAATCTGATCAGATCCATGTAGTCCGGTAAGCATCCATTGTCCCACGGCTAGTGAGATCCATCCACCGTATTGCATGTCGGTTTAGTTCGATATGTGTCCACACATCACTTTTCCGACCATGGGCTATATGTTTTACTTAGTTATGATTTTAGTTAGTTATGACTGTACTTAGTTATGATTTTTAGTTCAATGCTTAAGTTTTTCTAGACAGGTTCTATTGGTTCCTAACCTATATAAGCCCCACCCTCCCCGAGTATGTAGTCTTGCCCTCTCTCACCTGAATCAAACTAAGGGAGAGGTATTTCCTCCATTCGACCATGAATGGCTTAGCTTAGTTTCATATCCAAGGGACCTAGTAAGCCTTGGATGAATGAGAAAAAAAAATATTTGAGGTGATGTTGTCTTTGAATCGAAGTCAAGCACTTATCTAGTACGTGTCACACTCGCTAACCATCAACACCCTCCTAATCTAGTGTCATCCCTCAAATTTGTCGTATCGTCATCCTTTTTCACCTCCACCTCAAATCCACATCTTATATGCTCCCTGCCGCTCTGTCTTCTTGCAATCCTATCGTCTCCCGTCAACCCCAAACCCTAAGGGTAGGGTCGATTGTAGAAAAAAGAGCCACTAGGATGGCTGGTGATGGCGACATTGATGATGACTCCAATGACCTAGTCGACTTTGGCCTCAACTGAACAAATGGCATGGGGACAATGACATCACTAGCGAAGAACCGTTTTATCTTCCTTTTAAGCAATATAAAGACATACTCCCTCCGTCCCAAAATAACTGTCTCAACTTTAATACAACTTTATACTAAAGTTAGTACAAAGCTGAGACACTTATTTTTGGGACGGAGGGAGTATTTATCTATCTTATTTACCTTTTTCAAGTTAGTTATATTTTATTTTCTCTTCATTTGAGCAAATTTTAAAAAATTGAAATTACTTGTAATAATACAATAATTTAAACAGTTAGTAAAGAATTTAAAATGATTTTAGTTTTAACTAGAAGCATCCAGAACTCTTTTTTTCTCCCTCTCCTATTTACCTTCGAGTATTTTTCCTCACATTTTCCTTTCTCTTAGCATGTTAATACGTTTTTCTGAGACTCACATGTCAATTAGTTTACAATTTTGTAAAAAAGTCAGCGGAATTCAGTCCCGCCATTTTTTCTCTTATTTCCCTCCATTTTCCCACGTCAATGATTCCCCTCCATCTAATTTAAAAAAAACTGAAACTGCTCGGTTGTTCCACAAAATCTGCCCCTCATCTACTTGACCACCACGCGCACGGTTCCATCTTCCCCATCGACGCCTCCACTCATCACGAACCCCGTCGCCGCCGCAAAGTTCACATTCCTCCTTGACGCGCCATCTCTCTCTCCACCTAGCAGAGTCGTGTATCGCCGCCCTCTCTCCACGTAGTTGCGCCGCGGGCGAGCCCTCTGCATGTCGTTGCTGCAGAGGAACTTCGCCCTGTACTGGTAGATCGTGCCTCCAGTGGCAGTGTGATCGAGCACTCCACGGAGGCGACGCAGCTTGTTGTCCCCAACCCATTGACGTGCTCACCAACCTCGCATGGAAGATATCTGAGTTCCCCGTGTGCCGGGTGATTGGCTCCGTCACCAACCTTCACTCCTCCAAGTTTAGATTCCTCATCGCCGAGCACCTTGGTGTCAATGCGCAGGACGTGCAGGTAACTCAATGAATCTTCCTGAATGTAACCATGAATCCATGATTAATTACCTCGATTGAGCTTATAGTCGGAGTGGTGGGTGGATAATTGTTCCAGCGCGTTCCTTGCAGATCTTCTCCCCAGTGGCCGCTTTATTCTATCTCCCAACAGAAGCGAAGGACCCTCCCCTGCATTGTTGTCTCCTTTTGGCCCTCCTCTTCTTAGTAGACCAGCAAGTACACATCTGCAGTAAGCATTTGACCGTGACAGCTGCACTCCTTTCCTCATGTCATGCAAATTACAGTGCTAATCCTAAAATTGTCGTGTCCCATGATCGGATTGGAAGTGGAGGCAGATGCGAACCGAGGGGGACGAGGTCAAGTCTATTAGCTCAGATAGATGTAGCAATTTTGACGCATTCTGAAAAATAGCATACTACATATCTAGCTTTAGGCTTTAAGGTATTTTGCAGTTTGTGTTAAACATAAACAGCTCCGTTCTTGTTCTTGATATATGTATGCCCACATATGCTTCTGAAATATCATGCAGTATACTCCCTCCGTTCCCAAATAATTGTCTTTCTAGCCATCTTAAATGGACTACAACATACGGATGTATGTAGACATGTTTTAGAGTGTAGGTTCACTCATTTTGCTCCGTATATAGTCACTTGTTGAAATCTCTAAAAAGACAATTATTTAGGAATGGAGGGAGTACGTTTTATTTTACTCAAGGACCAAACTTGATGCTTTGATATTCTTATTGTAATTGTGTGTTAAACAAAAGTAACTCAATTCTTGATATATGCATGCAGAATTGCATACATATGCTTCTTAAGACAGTGTAATCTGAATCTTTTACTTAAGGACTTACCTTCAAACTTTGAGCAATATTCTGTACTTATGAAATAGTTATGCTCTTGTTTTGTTATGTAGAATGATCTTATAAGTTATAACACCACAACTTCTTATTTAGCAAAAAGTGTTCAACCTAGACTTTTGCGACATACAATTTGATGATCCTTAGATGCACTTTGGACACATGGTGTGCTCCCCTGATTTGTGTACACCCTTTTGTTCTATTAACTAGTGTAGGATGCAATTTGTATGGTGGGCACATGCATGACAAGAAGGTCAACAGAACAGCAATAGATGTCTTCCGTTCGACCACATACCAAGAACAATGACTTCTGCAACTACCAAACAAGTGTATGTTATGCATGATTTTTTGCATATTAAGTTTATGTTATGCATGATTCTTTGCAGGTTTTAAATTGCTATGTTAGAAAATCTTTCTCATATACTTTCTTTTATATATGTAATTGGTTGGCACTATATTATTTTGAACAGCTTGGGAAATCAAAACCAGAATGTTGCTCTTGCTACACTCTAAAGTATTAACAAGAATATAAAACTGATGGCGTTAAACTTGATAATGAGTTCTGAGCAGTACGAGTTGATGCTATGTTAGCAAAATATGATCTGTTAATATGACAACTAAAAAAAGCATTAAAAGTTATTGGTCAGGCGACAAAATTAATTATCACATGACCTACAACCTTTCTATGTTGCTCGTCAAAATTTTACTGCTCTATTAACTTGATTTTATCTAATGGCTCTTTACTGATATCATTTCTCTATTGTTGTAGATTGCCATTCACTGAAGGGTCAAGAACGGGGTTACGTACTTCTAGATAGCTTCACATTACGTTTTGGAATGTTGTTTCCAGAGTTGATGTTTCAAACATTATGATTTATAATGGCCGAGATGCCAATTGCAAGGCCAAGAATTGATGATAGTTTAAGTCTTGTAATCTTTGGACCGTGTTGTTTGTAATGCAACAAAGCCGATTTAATATAAGAGATCTTTTTATTTATGATATATTTTGGTTCATATGCACTATCGCCATTGACCTAATAATTATGCATGAAAATATATAAAATAAAATTAATCGTACAAGCGATGTATCAATGCCTCTCGTTGTTGTAATGATCTAGTATGTCCATTTTGGAAATTCTTTTGTGCATGGTAGGCACCAACGCATTTGAAGTGTTGTTAGACTCTAACTCTATACGTTGCAAACTTACAAGGCTTATTCACATCGTTTACCAACGTATTTATATGCGTTGTTGTAGACCCTTGCAACGCCACCAATGGCAACGCATACTAATCCGTTGGTGTAGCCGTTAGCAACACTTATTAAGGACAGTATAACCGCACCTAAAGCGAGCCTTCTCAGCGATTCGCGTTTTAGGCCGTCCATTTTCACGATCTGAGCGTTTCTGCTTGTTGGATCTCTGTGTGAAGCGATATGTCCCGCACATGGTTAATATTGGGCCTACTGTCCTATGGGCAGCTGCTCCACAGGCCGAAACGGTGCCCAGTGGTTAACTGGGCCGTAGGCCAGCCCATTCCCGGTGATTGCTCGTTTCCCCCGTTCCACCCTGACCTCTTGTCCCTCTCTTCTTCTAAAAAAACCTCTTGTCCCTCTCGTTCGATTCCCATCCCCATCTCTCCTCCCTCTTTCAACCACGACACAGGCGGCGGCGCCACCATACTCGTGGGGCAGTCAGACGAGGAACTAATCCAGCCGAGGCGCCACAAGGGGATCGGCGAGGGGATCTAGCGCGAGGGGATAGGCGAGCAGACCCATCCCTTCTGAGTCGTCCTACCGACCTCAACCTTGGGCAGATCCTAGGTCCGCCGCCGCCACCGGATCGCAGGTCCGCCGCCGCCACCCAACCCCGCCCCTTCTCTCCACGCCAATGGAAATCCTTGCCCAATCGCGGACTGTTGTTCGTCTCGCCAACGGGAAAGAAAGGTAGTCGTTACTCGCACATGCTGGTCGACTGACAGATTAGGGGTGGAGACCAACTACAAGCAGTCATGTGAGTGTTCTGCAGTTCATAAAAATATAACCAGTGTTTTACTGTTGCACTGCACATTCTCCAACTCCTTGTTATTTGTGCAGATCGAATTCTTATTCAAGACTTGGAACAACCGGTAGACTCTGCTCAGTTCTTTTCTGCACTAATGCGAGGATGATGACGGGTTCTGCATGAAACAAAGTTTAATTGGTGCTCAGCATAGTTCTGGTCAAATGATTCAGGCGAATATTTTGGCTGGTTCTCATATTTTGGTTCAGGGAATTTTTCAATCTACAACGGCTGCTAGCCAGGTAATTAGTTTCCATGAACTGCCATACCTCATATCTCCATGTTTTCAAATTGTGCTAACTGATCAAGAACCTAATTACGAGGTTTTGCAATTGTTATCTCCCCTGAATTTATATTTCTCCATTACAAGATTGCAATTTTTTTAAGTACTGGTACAAGATGGAAGACACCTCCGCTTTATCTTTCGTCTTGCAAACCCTTGCCGCCCTTTCAATGCTCGTCTACACCATTGCAGCAGTCGAATCGATGAGCCCAAGATTAACAAGTGCATGCCTTTAGCATTCCTGCAATGATTATATTTTTGTTAGGGGACTGACAACCTCTCTTTCTTATCTTCATTTAGTGGTTGAAAGATTATCTACCAAATATGTGTACTGCAATGATTATCTTCATTCGGTGGTTAAAAGATCGTACGTCTCAGCCGTGAATTGAGGTTTTGACCGAGCGATGACAGCTGTTTGATCCCACGAGGGGTTTCTAGATGCGCGCCAGTTAACTGAAGATTGACACTTTTCAGGTCCAGATAGACGGAGCCTGACACTCT
The DNA here is from genome assembly GCF_002162155.2 of Triticum dicoccoides. Classification (NCBI taxonomy): domain Eukaryota; kingdom Viridiplantae; phylum Streptophyta; class Magnoliopsida; order Poales; family Poaceae; genus Triticum; species Triticum dicoccoides. The sequence continues at coordinate 444,800,232 of NC_041383.1, read as the reverse complement.
CTGCTCTCAAGAACCACTTCGGTGCCGCCACACCAGGCAGCGACAAGTTCGGTGGCCTCTTCTCCACCGACCAGCTCGCCCTCGAGTTCCCCACATTCAACGCATGTGTGAGCCTCTCCCTCCCTCAACCCCCTTTCCTGATGCTGCAATCCGCCGGCCTTTGATCCGTTTGCGCCCTATTGTTGTTTCCCGGTGGCAGTTTGATGGATTCCAGAAGGCTGCCAAGGAGATGGTGAACCACAAGAAGGGGACGGCCACGCTCTCCTTCATCTTCGACAAAGACATCATCGTTGCGGCCGATTCCTGGGCCAGCATTTGCGGGTACATATGTAATCCTGCACCTCTTTTTTATGGCATGTCTTGTATTACAATATTTGCACTATACACATCCTGACTGTTTAGTGGAATGCTTTCTTCAAATTCTCTGGCAAGGTGCTTCACTCATAGATAGAATGCTTATTATTAGGTGGTGGTTCAGTTAGTTTAAAGGTGAATAGTGTATTAGAAGCTCACTTGTTGGTTGGTACATAGTAATTTTATTTCTTCCCGTAAGAGATCTTTGACAACTGTCAAATTCTGTTTGGTACTTGCACATGTAAGAGGCAATGGCAGCAATGTTTCTTGTATTATAGTATTTGCACTATACCCATCCTATATAAACTGTTTTAATGGGAATGCATTCTTCAAATTATCTGGCAAGCACCTTCACACATAGACAACATGCTTCTTATTAGTTTGTGCTTCAGTTAGTTGAAATGTGAATGCTGTATAAGAAGCCCAGTTTGTGCTTTCTACAGAGTAATTTTATCCATCCCACTAAGAGATCTTTCAAATATATCAAATTCTGTTCGGTACTTGCATATGTATAAAATGCGGCAATGTTACCCATGTGAATTCAAAAATATTTGCACACCATATGACAAGGTGAACTAACCTGGATCTCTTTGTATGATCTAATTAGTCTGTACTACTTTGCTTCATCTATATACAACATGATGTGCTCTTCACTTGTATACATCTCGATCTAATGTTATTGGACTTTATTCAGCTATAATAAATTTCTGGATATGGACCTGGATCTAGATGAGAGGATCGTACATAAATCGACTTCGTGCAGCCAATATCAGTAGTGTTGTCAAGATGAGGCTGTTGACAAGGAGATGGGAATGACAAAGCTCTTCTGCTTACTTGAGATCCAAGTAAACACAATCATTCTGCAACTTTCGTACATGTCCTCCATTTATGGTAGAAAATCTACAATCTAAATTGTAATGTTCAGACATGAGCATTGAGCGTACATTTCTCTTGAGAAGAGACACTTAATTTTAAAAAGGTCAAAGGCATACACATTTAGGACAGTAACCTTTGAATTTTCAGTGATGTTTGTTCATAAACGAATGAATGGATATGCCTGCATTTGTTGCATGCAAAGAGAACAACTTCGAGGACGAAAGCTAGAACCTATACCCCTTCCTGGAACACGACCCTGCCATCCCCAAGTACTAAAATTTCAGGGATCCACAAACAACAGCGAGCCCAAGCAGAAAAATCAAATATCAAAAAATCTGTCCAAGCCTAACAGTTTGAAACGTAATAAAAATAGTACTGAAAAGTATGATTTACCATATTTTATTTTCAAAAAGGCAAGATCCAGAGCAGCAGACAGACTAAATCATTGATCTTATCTTGGTGCAGACGATTTGCCTAGAGAAGACGGAACGGAACCAGCGATTGCTTTGTGGTGCAGGACAGGGACAACCACGCACACCTTTCTGCTTCCTTTGGGTTCGAGAAAACAAGTGGTCACTACATAATACTTTAAAAGAAGTTTTTTACTCATCAGTTACAAATACGTAATCAAGAATGAAAACTGAAAAGCCATAAGCACTTTATTATTGCCACCCATTGATAAGCATATAATATTTCATTAACATGCCACCTCTAGCTTCTATGGGAGAATTAAGACCACGGGAGCCTCATCATGGTTTTTTTTTGAGAAAACCATGGTCTATTTTTTTTGAGGTGATCCATGGTCTATTGATGTGACTGCGTGTGCACTTCACAAACAAAAAAGGCCCACAACAACCCAAGATAAAAAGAAAATTCTATTACGTGGCCCATAACATCCTAAAAATATATAAAAAGCAAAATACATGTTTTTACAAAAAAATGCAAATCTATTTCATCCAAAATTCCTAATACACGGGCGCAGCAACGCGCACAATTCACGATCTAGTATGGACATACGACAACGCACCAATGCGTTGCTAAATGGGGGTTCCTGTTGTAGTGGCCATTGTGTTGGGGAACGTAGTAATTTCAAAAATTTTCCTACGTAAGATCATGGTGATGGCATAGCAACGAGAGGGGAGAGTGTTGTCCACGTACCCTCGTAGACCGTAAGCGGAAGCGTTATGACAACGCGGTTGATGTAGTCGTACGTCTTCACGATCCGACCGATCCAAGTAACGAACGTACGGCACCTCCGAGTTCAGCACACGTTCAGCTCGATGACGATCCCCGGGCTCCGATCCAGCAAAGCTTCGGGGATGAGTTCTGTCAGCACGACGGCGTGGTGACGATGATGATGCTCTACCGGTGCAGGGCTTCGCCTAAACACCGCGACGATATGACCGAGGTGGAATATGGTGGAGGGGGGCACCGCACACGGCTAAGGAACGATCCATAGATCAACTTGTGTTGTTATCCCTAGAGGTGCCCCCCTGCCCCCGTATATAAAGGAGCCAGGGGGAGGGGGTCGGCCGGCCAGGAGGGGTGCGCCAGGACGAGTCCTCCTCCCACCGGGAGTAGGACTCCCCCCTTCCTTGTTGGAGTAGGAGAGAAGGAAAGAGGGGGAGAGGGGGAAGGAAAAGGGGGCTGCACCCCTTGTCCAATTCGGACCAGAGGGGGGCTGCGCACCTCCTTCCTTTCGGCCTCTCTCCTCTATTCCCGTATGGCCCAATAAGGCCCATATACTCCCTGACGAATTCCCGTAACTCTCCGGTACTCCGAAAAATACCCGAATCACTCGGAACCTTTCCGAAGTCCGAATATAGTCGTCCAATATATCGATCTTTACGTCTTGACCATTTCGAGACTCCTCGTCATGTCCCCGATCTCATCTGGGACTCCGAACTCCTTCGGTACATCAAAACTCATAAACTCATAATATAACTGTCATCGAAACCTTAAGCGTGCGGACCCTACGGGTTCGAGAACTATGTAGACATGACCGAAACACGTTTACGGTCAATAACCAATAGCGGGACCTGGATGCCCATATTGGCTCCCACATATTCTACGAAGATATTTATCGGTCAAACCGCATAACAACATACGTTGTTCCCTTTGTCATCGGTATGTTACTTGCCCGAGATTCGATCGTCGGTATCCAATACCTAGTTCAATCTCGTTACCGGCAAGTCTCTTTACTCATTACGTAATGCATCATTCTGTAACTAACTCATTAGCTACACTGCTTTCAAGGCTTTATAGTGATGTGCATTACCGAGAGGGCCCAGAGATACCTCTCCGACAATCGGAGTGACAAAACCTAATCTCGAAATATGCCAACCCAACATGTACCTTCGGAGACACCTGTAGTACTCCTTTATAATCACCCAGTTACGTTGTGATGTTTGGTAGTACCCAAAGTGTTCCTCCGGTAAACGGGAGTTGCATAATCTCATAGTTACAGGAACATGTATAAGTCATGAAGAAAGCAATAGCAACATACTAAATGATCAAGTGCTAGGCTAACGGAATGGGTCATGTCAATCACATCATTCTCCTAATGATGTGATCCCATTAATCAAATGACAACACATGTCTATGGTTAGGAAACATAACCATCTTTGATTAATGAGCTAGTCAAGTAGAGGCATACTAGTGACTATATGTTTGTCTATGTATTCACACATGTATTATGTTTCCGGTTAATACAAGTCTAGCATGAATAATAAACATTTATCATGATATAAGGAAATAAATAATAACTTTATTATTGCCTCTAGGGCATATTTCCTTCAGTCTCCCACTTGCACTAGAGTCAATAATCTAGTTCACATTGCCATGTGATTTAACATCAATATTCATATCTGTATATGATTAACACCCATAGTTCACATCGTCATGTGACCAACACCCAAAGGGTTTACTAGAGTCAATAATCTAGTTCACATCGCTATGTGATTAACACCCAAAGAGTACTAAGGTATGATCATGTTTTGCTTGTGAGAGAAGTTTAGTCAACGAATCTGTCATATTCAGAGCCGTATGTATTTTGCAAAATATTCTATGTCCACAATGCTCTGCATGGAGCTACTCTAGCTAATTGCTCCCACTTTCAATATGTATCCAGATTGAGACTTAGAGTCATCTGGATCAGTGTAAAAGCTTGCATCGTTGTAACTTTTTACGACGGGCTCTTTTATCACCTCCATAATCGAGAAACATCTCCTTAGTCCTCACTAAGGATATTCTTGACCGCTGTCCAGTGATCTACTCTTAGATCAAAATTGTATTCCTTTGTCAAACTCAGAGCAAGGTATACAATAGGTCTGGTTCACAGCATAGCATACTTTATAGAACCTATGACTGAGGCATAGGGAATGACTTTTCATTCTCTTTCTATTTTATGCCATGGTCGGGTCTTGAGTCTTACTCAAATTCACACCTTTGCATCACAGGCAAGAACTCCATCTTTGACTGTTCCATTTTGAACTATTTCAAAAATTTATCAAGGTATGTACTCATTGAAAAATCTTATCAAGCGTCTTGATCTATCTATATAGATATTGATGCTCAATGTGTAAGCAGCTTCACCGATGTCTTGCTTTGAAAAACTCTTATTCAAGTATCCTTTCATGCTATCCAGAATTTCTATATCATTTCCAATCAATAATATGTCATCCACATATAATATTAGAAATGCTACAGAGCTCCCACTCACTTTCTTGTAAATACAGGCTTCTTCAAAAGTCTGTATAAAACCATATACTTTGATCAACTCATCAAAGCGTATATTCCAACTCCGAGATGCTTGCACCAGTCCATAGATGGATCGCTGGAGCTTGCACAATTTGTTAGCACCTTTAGGATTGACAAAACCTTCTAGTTGCATCATATACAACTCTTCTTTCATAAATCCATTAAGGAATGTAGTTTTGACATCCATTTGCCAGATTTCATAAAATGTGGCAATTGCTAACATGATTCAGTCAGACTTAAGCTTCGATACGAGTGAGAAAATCTCATCGTATTCAACACCTTGAACTTGTTGAAAATATTTCGCAACAAGTCGAGCTTAGTAGATAGTAACACTACTATCAGTGTCCGTCTTCCTCTTGAAGATCCATTTATTTAACATGGCTTGCTAATCATTGAGCAAGTCAATCAAAGTCCGTACTTTGTTCTCATACATGGATCATATCTCAGATTTTATGGCCTCATGCCATTTCGCGGAATCTGGGCTCATCATCGCTTCCTCATAGTTCGTAGGTTCGTCATGGTCTAGTAACATAACTTCCAGAACAGGATTACCGTACCACTCTGGTGCGGATCTTACTCTGGAAGACCTACGAGGTTCTGTAGTAACTTAATCTGAAGTTTCATGATCATCATCATTAACTTCCTCACTAATTGGTGTAGTAGTCACAGGAACAGATTTCTGTGATGAACTACTTTCCAATAAGGGAGCAAGTACAGTTACCTCATCAAGTTCTACTTTCCTCCCACTCCTTTCAAGAGAAACTCCTTCTCTAGAAAGGATCCATTTTTAGCAACGAATATCTTGCCTTCGGATCTGCGATAGAAGGTGTACCCAACAGTTTTCTTTGGGTATTCTATGAAGACGCACTTCTCCGATTTGGGTTTGAGCTTATCAGGATGAAACTTTTTCACATAAGCATTACAGCCCCAAACTTTAAGAAACGACAACTTGGGTTTCTTGCTAAACCACAATTCATATGGTGTCGTCTCAACGGATTTGGATGGTGCCCTTTTTAACGTGAATGCAGTTGTCTCTAATGCATAACCCCAAAACAATAGTGGTAAATCAGTAAGAGACATCATAGATCGCACCATATCAATAAAGTGCGGTTACGACGTTCGGACACACCATAACGTTGTGGTGTTCCAGGTGGCGTGAGCTGTGAAACTATTCCACATCGTTTTAATTGAAGACCGAACTCGTAACTCAAATATTCTTCTCCGCGATCAGATCGCAGAAACTTTATTTTCTTGTTACGATGATTTTTCCACTTCACTCTAAAATTCTTTGAACATTTCAACTATTTCAGACTTATGTTTCATCAAGTAGATATACCCATATCTACTCAAATCATCTTGTGAAGGTCAGAAAATAACGATACTTGCCACGAGCATCAACACTCATTGGATCGCATACATCGGTATGTATTATTTCCAATAAGTCAGTAGCTCATTCCATTGTTCCGAAGAACGGAGTTTTAGTCATCTTGCCCAAAAGGCACGGTTCGCAAGCATCAAATGATTCATAACCAAGTGATTCCAAAAATCCATCTTTATGGAGTTTCTTCATGCGCTTTACACCGATATGACCCAAACGACAGTGCCACAAATAAATTGCACTATCATTATTAACTTTGCATCTTTTGGCATCAATATTATGAATATGTGTATCACTACGATCGAGATCCAACAAACTATTTTCATTGGGTGTATGACCAATTGAAGGTCTTATTCATGTAAACAGAATAACAATTATTCTCTAACTTTAAATGAATAACTGTATCGCAATAAACATGATCAAATCATGTTCATGCTCAACGCAAACACCAAATAAAATTTATTTAGGTTTAACACTAATCCCGAAAGTATAGGGAGTGTGCGATGATGATCATATCAATCTTGGAACTACTTCCAACACTCATCGTCACTTCCCTTCAACTAGTCTCTGTTTATTCTGTAACTCCTGTTTTGAGTTACTAATCTTAGTAACCGAACAAGTATCAAATACTTAGGGGCTACTATAAACACTAGTAAGGCACACATCAATAACCTGTATATCAAATATACCCTTGTTCACTTTGCCATCCTTCTTATCCACCAAATATTCAGGGCATTTCCGCTTCCAGTGACCATTTCCTTTGCAGTGTAATCACTCAGTTTCAGGCTTTGGTCCAGCTTTGGGCTTCTTCGCGGGAGTGACAACTTGTTTGCCATTCTCCTTGAAGTTTCCCTTTCTTTCCCTTTGCCCTTTTCTTGAAACTAGTTATCTTGTCAATCATCAACACTTGATGCTCTTTCTTAATTTCTACCTTCGTTGATTTCAACATCACGAAGAGCTTGGGAATCGTTTTCGTCATCCCTTGCATACTATAGTTCATCACGAAGTTCTAGTAACTTAGTGATGGTGACTAGAGAATTCTGTCAATCACTATCTTATCTGGAAGATTAACTCCCACTTGATTCAAGCGATTGAAGTACCCAGACAATCTGAGCACATGCTCACTAGTTGAGCGATTCTCCTCCATCTTTTAGCTATAGAACTTGTTGGAGACTTCATATCTCTCAACTCGGGTATTTTCTTGAAATATTAACTTCAATTCCTGGAACATCTCATATGATCCATGACGTTCAAAACGTCTTTGAAGTCCCGATTCTAAGCCGTTAAGCATGGTGCACAAAACTATCAAGTAGTCATCATATTGAGCTAGCCAAACGTTCATAACATTTGCATTTACTCCTGCAATAGGTCTGTCACCTAGCGATGCATCAAGGACATAATTCTTCTGTGCAGCAATGAGGATAAACCTCAGATCACGGATCCAATCTGCATCATTGCTACTAACATCTTTCAACACAATTTTCTCTAGGAACATATCAAAATAAACATATGAAAGCAACAACGCGAGCTATTGATCTACAACATAATTTGTAAAATACTACCAGGACTAAGTTCATGATAAATTAAAGTTCAATTAATCATATTACTTAACAACTCCCACTTAGACAGACATCTCTCTAGTCATCTAAGTGATTACGTGATCCAAATCAACTAAACCATGTCCGATCATCACGTGAGATGGAGTAGTTTTCAATGGTGAACATCACTATGTTGATCATATCTACTATATGATTCACGCTCGACCTTTCGGTCTCCGTGTTCCGAGGCCATACCTGTATATGCTAGGCTCGTCAAGTTTAACCCGAGTATTCCGCGTGTGCAACTGTTTTGCACCCGTTGTATTTGAACGTAGAGCCTATCACACCCGATCATCACGTGGTGTCTCAGCACGAAGAACTTTCGCAACGGTGCATACTCAGGGAGAACACTTCTTGATAATTAGTGAGAGATCATCTTAAAATGCTACCGTCAAACAAAACAGAACAAGATGTAAAACAGATAAACATCATATGCAATCAAAATATGTGACATGATATGGCCATGATCATCTTGCACCTTTGATCTCCATCTCCAAAGTACTGTCATGATCTCTATCATCACCGGCACGACACCATGATCTTCATCATCTTGATCTATATCAATGTGTCGTCACATGGTCGTCTCGCCAACTATTGCTCTTGCAACTATTGCTGTCGCATAGCGATAAAGTAAAGCAATTATTTGGCACTTGCATCTTATGCAACAAAGAGACAACCATAGGGCTTCTGCCAGTTGCCGATAACTTCAACAAAACATGATCATCTCATACAACAATTTATATCTCATCACGTCTTGACCATATCACATCACAACATGCCCTGCAAAAACAAGTTAGACGTCCTCTACTTTGTTGTTGCAAATTTTACGTGGCTGCTACGGGCTTAGCAAGAACCGTTCTTACCTACGCATCAAAACCACAACGATAGTTCGTCAAGTTAGTGCTGTTTTAACCATCGCAAGGACCGGGCGTAGCTACACTCGATTCAGCTAAAGTGAGAGAGACAGACACCCGCCAGCCACCTTTAAGCACAAGTGCTCGTAACGGTGAAACTAGTCTCGCGTAAGCGTACGCGTAATGTCGGTCCGGGCCGCTTCATCTCACAAGACCGCCGAACCAAAGTATGACATGCTGGTAAGCAGTATGACTTGTATCGCCCACAACTCACTTGTGTTCTACTCGTGCATATAACATGAACGCATAAAACCAGGCTCTGATGCCACTGTTGGGGAACGTAGTAATTTCAAAAAATTTCCTACGTATACGCAAGATCATGGTGATGGCATAGCAACGAGAGGGGAGAGTGTTGTCCATGTACCCTCGTAGACCATAAGCGGAAGCGTTATGACAACGCGGTTGATGTAGTCGTACGTCTTCATGATCCGACCGATCCAAGTACCGAACGTACAGCACCTCCGAGTTCAGCACACGTTCAGCTCGATGACGATCCCCGGGATCCGATCCAGCAATGCTTCAGGGATGAGTTCCGTCAGCACGACGGCGTGGTGACGATGATGATGCTCTACCGGCGCAGGGCTTCGCCTAAACTCCGCGACGATATGACCGAGGTGGAATATGGTGGAGGGGGGCACCGCACACGGCTAAGGAACGATCCGTAGATCAACTTGTGTTGTTATCCCTAGAGGTGCCCCCCTGCCCCCGTATATAAAGGAGCCAGGGGGAGGGGGTCGGCCGGCAAGGAGGGGCGCGCCAGGAGGAGTCCTCCTCCCACCGGGAGTAGGACTCCCCCCCTTCCTTGTTGGAGTAGGAGAGAAGGAAAGAGGGGGAGAGGGGGAAGGAAAAGGGGGTTGCACCCCTTGTCCAATTCGGAACAGAGGGGGGCTGCGCACCTCCTTCCTTTCGGCCTCTCTCCTCTATTCCCGTATGGCCCAATAAGGCCCATATACTCCCCGGCGAATTCCCGTAACTCTTCGGTACTCCGAAAAATACCCGAATCACTCGGAACCTTTCCAAAGTCTGAATATAGTCGTCCAATATATCGATCTTTACGTCTCGACCATTTCGAGACTCCTCGTCATGTCCCCGATCTCATCTGGGACTCCGAACTCCTTCGGTACATCAAAACTCATAAACTCATAATATAACTGTCATCGAAACCTTAAGCGTGCGGACCCTATGGGTTCGAGAACTATGTAGACATGACCGAAACACGTTTCCGGTCAATAACCAATAGCGGGACCTAGATGCCCATATTGGCTCCCACATATTCTACGAAGATATTTATCGGTCAAAACGCATAACAACATACGTTGTTCCCTTTGTCATCGGTATGTTACTTGCCCGAGATTCGATCGTCGGTATCCAATACCTAGTTCAATCTCGTTACCGGCAAGTCTCTTTACTCGTTACATAATGCATCATTCTGTAACTAACTCATTAGCTACACTGCTTGCAAGGCTTTATAGTGATGTGCATTACCGAGAGGGCCCAGAGATACCTCTCTGACAATCGGAGTGACAAAACCTAATCTCGAAATACGCCAACCCAACATGTACCTTCGGAGACACCTGTAGTACTCCTTTATAATCACCCAGTTACGTTGTGACGTTTGGTAGTACCCAAAGTGTTCCTCCGGTAAACGGAAGTTGCATAATCTCATAGTTACAGGAACATGTATAAGTCATGAAGAAAGCAATAGCAACATACTAAATGATCAAGTGCTAGGCTAACGGAATGAGTCATGTCAATCACATCATTCTCCTAATGATGTGATCCCATTAATCAAATGACAACACATGTCTATGGTTAGGAAACATAACCATCTTTGATTAATGAGCTAGTCAAGTAGAGGCATACTAGTGACTATATGTTTGTCTATGTATTCACACATGTATTATGTTTCCGGTTAATACAATTCTAGCATGAATAATAAACATTTATCATGATATAAGGAAATAAATAATAACTTTATTATTGCCTCTAGGGCATATTTCCTTCACATTGATGATAAACTAGCATCGAATTTAAGCATTTAGGATTGCAGGTAAGGTATCAGCAGTTGTAGCAACAATGACATGCTATGCAGTAGAATAGGATTAGCCGAAAGCAGTAACATGCTACACTACTCTAATGCAAGTAGTAGAGAGAAGGAATAGGCGATATCGGGTGATCAAGGGGGGCTTGCCTGGTTGCTTTGGGAAGAAGGAGGGGTCGTCAACACCGTAGTCGATCAGGGCAGCAACGGCGTTAGTCTCCTAGTGTACCAGAGAGAAGAGGGGAAGAAACAATAAATATAATGCAAACATAAGCATGACGATGCATGACATGACAATGAACGGTGTTAGGTGTGCCCTAACACGGTAGTAGGTGATACTGGCGAAGGGGGAAAACATTCGGGAAAGTATTCCCGGTGTTTCGCGTTTTCGGACACATGAACCGGAGATGGATTGTTGCAGGTTCGCTATGCTAGGGACGTGTGGCTGACAAACGGACTGCATATTCGGATTCATCTCGTCGTTCTGAGCAACTTTCATGTATAAAGTATTTCCATCCGAGTTACAGATTATTTTATATTAATTTTCAAAGTTTTAAATCATTTTTTGAGATTATCGGATTAGTTTAATTCAGAAAACATTTATTGCATCAGCATGACGTCAGCGGTCAACTCCTACTGTTGACTAGTCAAACTTGCAAGAGAGTCCCATCTGCCATTGAGTGATTAACCTAATTAACATATTAGTTCATTTAATTAGTTAATTAGGTTAACTATAAGTTTAATTAGTTTAATTAAACGTAATTAATTAACTAAATATTTTTTTAATCTCTTTTTTATTACTTTCCTA
>NC_041383.1:444770786-444788002 GCF_002162155.2 Triticum dicoccoides | reverse complement strand
GGGCGATGCGGGGCATGGAGCTCAGGCAGCACCACGGGTGGCAGCGGGCGGATGGGCGCGGGCCGGGGCGACCTAGGGAGAGGCAGGGATAGCAGAGGCAGCGGGCATCGTCAACGCGGGGCAGGGGGCGGCGGCGGCGGCCAGCCGCGGGGCGTTGTCGTGGCAGCAGCCGGCGGTGTCATGCAGGCGGGCGGCCAGGGGCGCGCTGCAGGCGGCACAGGGGGTGGCGCCTAGGGCGGCCATGAGCGAGAGGAGACACACACAGGAGCACAGGCACGACCACGGCGTGGTTCTACGGCTTAGACATGGCCACGGTCAGCGCTTGGCCTTGTTCCTAGCTAGCTATAACGCGAGATCTAGGTAAAGGGAGGAGGGGATGTGAGGCAGAGCTCACAGTGAGGGTGAGAACGAGCTCGACGAGGCCGCGGTTGGTTGGAGCAGTGCAGATCGACCGATGATATGCGGTGGCCGCTGTTGATGAAGACGCTCGATTGCGGTGACGATGTGCAACTCTCGACGAACCCAGGGGTGTGGTCATAGAAGGAGAGGTAGCAGCACCTTCCTCGACATCAGCTGGTGGCTCGGGGGAACTCCGGCGCACCAAGACGATGATGGCTTGGCGATGGATCCATTCGGGTGAGCTCACGAACGAGAGGGGGAGTGAGGGGAAAGGGAAAGTGGGCGCTAGGGTTTTCGAAAGGGAGGGAGGGGCGTTCGGCGGGGACTAGTAGGCGAGGGGGGCATGGATGCCCGGCGCGTGTCCACGTTCGGCCATGGCACCATGGATGCGTTGCCACGATCCCCCTGATGAACACAGGAGGGGGGCGGTGGTAAGTGGACCGGCCTGGTGGCTAAGGCCCGGGGGAAAGCTGGGGGGCCTTTTTCTTTTCTTCGAATTCCTTTTCTTTTCTTTTCTCTTTTGTTTTCTTTCTTTTATGTTTTGTATTTTCTCTTAGCACTGAACCTTTTTTGAAAAATGTGTGGCTGGTCTCCAAAAATCAGTATGCAATATACCTCACTGCCACAAAAAGTTTGGGAGTGATTTGAATTAATTCGTATTTTTCATAAATTAGAAAACAATTTAAATGTTGTTTTGGGCACTGCTTTAATTAGGTTAAGGCATGTAATCACTTTATAAAACGTTGGTTTGTCCAACACAATTACCTATGACCTATCCGACACATTTAGAACATTTCTGTTTTAGTGTTTGAAAACTTTTGTTGTTTGTCTTCATTCTAAATTTGAAATTTGAACTGGGTTTCGAACTGACGTGAGGCTATCAATGGTAACCGAGGTGACGTGGCAGCATTAGCGGAGGTTCACTATAGTTTAATTATCTGGGCGTCACAAGCGAGCAAGAGTAGTGCATGGTAGGTTGCCACCACTCTGGTCCCAGGAAGGCCACCGCTCCTCCCCTCCCGTCGACGCCAAGCTTGGTGGGTTAAGCATCTTCAGTCGATCACTTGCTTGGTGGCGATGCGGAGGCGGACAACTTCACTTCTCGGGCCTCCAGAGGTAGAGGTTACGGAGGCAGAGCTGGAGAGCGCTGAGGCAGAGTTAGAAAAGGCAACGCTTCAGTTCTCTTGGTTCATGGCCGAACACTAGGAATGGGCGCCGGTGACTATACCTAGCCAGATGGGCCGGGCCGGCACAGCACGACCCACTCTGGGTTATACTGGCCTGGCACGACACGACCCGGCTGGGCACGCGAACTACACGGGCCATCTCGGGATGGCACACGTGCTGCCTTATCAGGCCCAAACGTAGCACTAATATTAAACGAGCCGGCCCATCGGCACGTTTAGCCGCCAGCCCATCTAGTATTTAACCTATTAGCTTATAAAAATAAATAAATAAAACAAAAAAACTAAATGGATCATGTCAGGCCGACACGCGTGCCCAGTCTCCAGGTCCAGGCACGGCCCTAGGCATGCCACGTGCTAGGCACGGCCCGATTAATCACGTGTCAGGCCAGCCCATCACGGGCCTGATATAGGTGCTAACAAGCCGGCTTGCTAGGCACATCCCAGTTGGCCAAGTTTACCGGCGATCATTTAGACCTAGCCGAACGAGCTTCACTTAGTTGATGTAAATGTAATGAAATCCGTAATGTATAGATGAAATCTATCAAGTTTAAATGAAATTTGTCATGTTTATATGAAATCTGCCATGTTTATATGAAATTCGGTCGTGTTTGTTCTAATTTCGCCCGATTAGTTTGAGTTGTTGTCAAAATGTATGCGGCTAGTGTTGGATGGCGGCCTCTCGCATCCGTGTCCCTGGACTGGGCCCCCTGTCCGCGGACGGACGCGTGAGCAAATTTACGGGTTGCTGTTGGAGATGTCCTAAGACGACTCATGTATCACACACCATTCGACTGAACTATGTGTGATGCATAAATCACTAACATGAATAAAATATACTCATGTGCCAGAAAACGAAACATGTGCAATAGCCAATCAATCGGGCACAATGTTGTTATCCAGACCGTGTGCGATACGGGGCAAACGACTAGGTGTGAAATTGCGTGTACCATATGTTGTCATAACGTAGACGATTCCGAATTTGTAATTATGGGCATTGATTAGCAAACCCTTTGCAAAAATGAAATATGTCCAATGACTTAAAGCATTGCACATGTTGGACTATAAGATTACGCGTGTGTGATGAGTTCAAAGGTACACAAACGGTTTTGAAGGACACTCTTGTGCGATAATTCTCGGCAGCGCATATGGATGTCCATTGTCAAATGTGTGCTCTATAGGCACACAATTGAAGCAAATCAACTATCTTTGATACTGTGTACATCTCGTCTTGGCGAGGATGCTTTCTTGCCACCCGTTGGCTTCTCGTCACTATCCTCCTCCTCCTCCTCCTCCTCCTCCTTCGACCATATTCCTCATCCTCCTCATTGTCATCATCTTCGTCCTCCAGTTCTCCTCGCCGGTCTGGTCGACGTCTGACGAGTGTGGCAAGAGATTGGAGTGGATATACTTTTTCATTTGAAAACTGTACAAATGAATCCAACGGAAAAATACCTATGGATTGTAATCTTACAAATCAAACTAATATAGGAAAGAAATCTAAGTATCGAAATCCTTGAAAATTTCAGAAATAGTACTACCAATATGCGAGTCTAATACAATGTCATTTTAATGGTTGTATCACAAATGCTAGAAATATTATAAGGTTCAAATTTCAGAATTACACGTCTAAAATTCAAATATTACAAGGTTTAAACTGATATTAAAAATAAAATTCAGCTTCTGCAGAACCTTTGTCGCACAGTTGTAGATGCCTGCGCTGATCAGCTAAACATGAACATATAAAAGGTTTCAAAATGATATTAAAATTAGTTTCACCAGTTTAATATTTCTGCAAAGGGATCATCCACTAACAAGCCATGTATCAGCTTGACATAATGACTTTCAATAATTTCTCACTTGAACTTCCAAAATAAAATTCAGTTTCTACAGAGCCATTTTCATTCAGCTGTAGACGTTGGCGTTGATCAATAACCATTCATTTTTGTGCACTAAATAGAGAGAAAACCTCATTACCTTGTGAATACTTGCTTCCAGAACAAAGAACATGTCAAATTTAATCTTCGGTTTCATGCCTCGGTAGGGCTTCAAAGTAATTTCTGGGAGATGGAGAACATGTGGAGATATGCCCTAGAAGCATTCATGTGATGATGATATTTCTCTATGTATTCACGATTCTTGTATTGTTCTTGAACATCATCAATGATATCTATCAATAATTATGTGACTTGTTTGTGGAACTTTATATTGTATGATGATCGTCGTAATAGTCCCTAGTTGATAAGGTTATGCGAACACATACCCTTTGACTAGTGTACAATTCAGTTGATTACTATGTTTCACAAGTCATGGGCATAGAGATGCTAAACCGATAGTATGGACTTGGGGATGGAGATCTGTTGGAAATATGCCCTAGAGGCAATACTATTGTATTATTTTAATTCTATATTCATAATTCAGAGTTTATACTCTATGATATAACTGCTACGATCCTGGAATATGCGATTCAGTGGAAAAATCATATGCATGTGTGGAATGATAAATGGTAAAATAAGATTCCTAGCCTCGCCTCTAAAACTAGCTCAAGTGTATTTCATGATCATGTTTTTCGGATCTTAGGATATCATTAAGTATAATGATAGTCCTAAAAGAACATTGAGAGTGTGACGTTAGAATAATGATCATATTTAATTGACACAAACTTGTTTGTTATACTTTGAGATAATATTGTCTGGAGTCAATTGTTATAACAGGGAGTTTTAACATGTATTTTAGTTCTTTAGACCATGAGAG
This sequence comes from Triticum dicoccoides, assembly GCF_002162155.2. NCBI lineage: Eukaryota > Viridiplantae > Streptophyta > Magnoliopsida > Poales > Poaceae > Triticum > Triticum dicoccoides. The sequence goes on along the minus strand of NC_041383.1, from coordinate 444,783,665 downwards.
TATGTGGTCACTTCTTACCGTACAATGAACTTTGGGGTTGCTCAAACGTCATCCGTAACATGGTGATCATAACGACAACTTACAGGTTCATCGGAAAGTTTGACAAGGGACTAGATAGCTCGAGAGTGGAATTTGCTCCTCCGACGATGGAGAGATATTTTTAGGGCCCTCTTGGTGTGACAAAAATCCATCATCTTCTGGCCAGACACAGCTAACGAGGAGATCGGTATAGTGAGAATTTGTATGACTTAAAAGCATACCGGTATATCTCACCTCGAGTTTTGTAAAGTATCGTGAAGCAAAGGGAATAACACATGATAACCAAAGGTTCACTCGAATGTCATTCATGTACTCATAGGGATCGATATGGATGTGCACGGTTCCGCTATTGGTCATTAAACAAAGGGGTTTTGTTCATGTCTATGTTTTACCGAACCTACAGGGCCACAAGCTTAAGATAATCATGATCTCCTGAGTGTTAGTAGGTAGAGAATAATGAGAATATTTTTGTGAAATAATTTCACTAATATTTGAAACAATTTCGAGAGGAACTAGAAATGTTTTGGGGTCACCGGAAGGGTTTCGGAGTTTATCGGGCAATATCGAGTATTTTTGATAAATAATATATAGGTGAAAAATGATTCTAGAGATGTTACATTAATAATAAAATTTTCTAATAATAGTTAGGAGGCTATTATATTTAATCAAATATCAACGGGCCTTAAAAAGGCCAAGTGGTGGAAAAAGAATTGGGCCACATGGGCCCAATATGGGAGGCGCCCCCTTCTCCCCATGGAAAGGAGGGAGGGAGGCCGAATTGGGTAGGGATTCCCCTCCCCTAGGACAGTGCAAGAGGAGACTTTGCCCCTTGTGTGGCATCCCCTCGTCTGCCTCCAACCTTATATACTATAGGCTTTGGCACTTTTTGAAACACAAATCTTGGAACCTCCTCTAGTTCTCTAGTTCTAGTTCTAGTTCTAGTTCTAGTTGGACCTAGTTGATCAATCAGAGCTGGACCTAGATCCTCTAATCCTCATAATCCGGCGATGGTGAGATCTGGACGGCAAAGCACTACCGAATCGTGAAGACCGTATGCTCGCAACCCGTAGAAAGGTCGTGCTTTTGGTCTTTTGTTCGAGGGAATTTTCGTGGGAGGTTCGCAGGATCATTCATCTACGGTTCGAGGGACTCCAAGTATGATATCCACCACCTCATCTCTTCCGCTGCAACTCGGAGTTGGTAACGGTATGATCCAAACCATTTATCACATCTTTGTGTTCCAGGGTGATCGTAGGGCGATTTTTTTGTTTTGTACTACTTTTCCCAGCAGTGGCATCATGAGCGGTTCTATGAGTAGATACATGTTTCGATCTAGATGACATGTGGATGTGAGGGTTTGATGCTCTTGATATGCTTCCCTCGAGTGGTGCTTTGATTCAGTTCATTGATGGCATGGTGTCGCTTTGCACAAAGTTCTCACAACCGATCGGCTCTGGCAGTCGATGATCTTCTAACAGTTCTTTGGGCTTCATCATAGTCAAGTATAGTGAACTATCGCAAACAAGATAGGGAAATGAAGATGTTCGGTCTTCTAGGGGGGGTCATGCGCATTGATGAAGTTTAGTGTGGGGCTAGAGATTTTTAGTTAAGTTTCGTCCCTCACACACCTCGAAAGTTAATCTAGCAACAAGAATTGTCGCCCTAATGGTGGAGTAGGTATCTAGTGTTATATGGAAACCCTAGAAGCCACACAATTAAAATTGGACAAACCGATTAGAAAATGTCTAACTTGGTTTTACAGGTTGCATGTGATGCGGTATAGCCTTGGTCGTGATAATGAGTTTATGTATGAGATGGTTATATATTGTAATATTAAGTGGCATGCGTGTCACAGTACGGCATGATGTCTGGAGCCATGGGATTGCCATTTTAATGACCTACGTGTCAACCTTGTTATTTTTTGATGGAAGTAACACGGAGGACCCCGGAGCTTCACCAGGCGCAGGAGAACATGATGGTGGCTACAACATTATCACGGAGTACCTTCATGAAGACCTTGGAGGACCATTGAAAGTGCAACTATCCCTAGGTGGTTTTGGTAATTCCTAACAACATATAGCTCATTGAGCTAACATTATTCCAAGATAAATATTTCAGGAAAAGCTCAATGAATGGCATGGCATGGATGAGAAAAGTGGACCCCTCAAAATACTAAGGATAATAGGATTGGCTCAAGCTCAAAGCTCAAGACTCTACATTTTATATTTTAGTGATCCAAGATCACATTGAGTCTATAGGAAAAGCCAATACTATCAAGGAGGGATGAGGTGTTGCTTAATGAGGTTCTTGCTTCATAGTGCTTAGTGATATGCTCCAAAACCCTCAACTACTTTCCCACATCCACATATGACCTAAACCAAAAGTAAAACTCGGCCCCACCGATTCTTTCTATCCGGCGCCACCGAGTTCAGATGTCATAGCCACTGCCACAAACCCTAGGAAAATCGGTCTCACCGATAGGGATCTCGGTCTCACCGAGATGGGATTGTAATCTCTCTGTTTCCCTTCATAACGTTTCGGTACCACCGAGATGAGCGATCGGTCCCACCAAGATTGCAATGTAAACTCCCTGTTTCCTTTTCGTAACATTTTGGTCCCACCGAAATGAGTGAACCGGTCCCACCGAGTTTACCTGACCAACTCTCTGGTTAGCTTATTACCAAAATCGGTTCCACCGAGTTTGTATAATCAGTCTCACCGAGATTACATTATGCCCTAACCCTAACCATATCGGTCCTACCGAGTTGCATGTCAGTCCCACCGAAAATCCTAACGGTCACTAGATTTGCTGAATCGGTCTGACCGAGTTTATCAATTCGGTCCCACCGAGTTTGGCAAGTTGTGTGTAACGGTTAGATTTTGTGTGGAGGCTATATATATACCCCTCCACCTCCTCTTCATTCATTGAGAGAGCCATCAGAACGAACCTACACTTCCAACTTGCATTTTCTAAGAGAGAACCACCTACACTTGTGTTGAGGCCTAGATATTCCATTCCTACCATATGAATCTTGATCTCTAGCCTTCCCCAAGCTGCTTTCCACTCAAATCTTCTTTCCACCAAATCCAAATCCTGTGAGAGAGAGTTGAGTGTTGGGGAGACTATCATTTGAAGCATAAGAGCAAGGAGTTCATCATCAACACACCATTTGTTACCTCTTGGAGAGTGGTATCTCCTAGATTGGCTAGGTGTCACTTGGGAGCCTCCGACAAGATTGTGGAGTTGAACCAAGGAGTTTGTAAGGGCAAGAAGATCACCTACTTCGTGAAGATCTAACGCTAGTGAGGCAAGTGCTTCGTGGGAGACGACCATGGTGGGATAGACAACGTTGCTTCTTCGTGGACCCTTCGTGGGTGGAGCCCTCCGTGGACTCTCGCAACCGTTACCCTTTGTGGGTTGAAGTCTCCATCAACGTGGATGTACGATAGCACCACCTATCGGAACCATGACAAAAACATCCGTGTCTGAAAGTGCGTTATGTCGACTAGAGGGGGGGGGGTGAATAGGCGATTTTTATGAATTCTTCACTGAGGAATTTGCCGGTGAGGAAATTCCTTAGCGAAGAACTATTAGCAGCGGAATAAGTACGCAGAAGTAAGCATAACAGAATACAAGCATGGTCATCATGATGAAATGAAGACTAGCACAGAGTATAGAAAGCGTAATCACAGGATAACACAAGATGAAGACAAACAGACTAAAGAAATTGAACTGAGGAAATTGAGAAAGTCTTCAGTCAAAGTCTTCAAACACAGATATGAACAAACACTCAACACAGTAATGAGGAAATGAAAGGGTTGAGGAAATAGAACCAGTTAGGTTGGTGAAGACAATGATTTGGTAGACCAGTTCCAACTGCTGTCTCAGTTGTATGTCTAGTTGGAGCGGCTGAGTATTTAAACTCGAGGACACACAGTCCCGGACACCCAGTCGCTGAGCACATAGCTCAGGACACCCAGTCCTCACCGTATTCTCCTTGAACTAAGGTCACACAGACCTCGTCCAATCACTCATGGTAAGTCTTCAGGCGACTTCCAAACCTTCACAGACTTGGTCACTCGGCGATCCACAATTCCTCTTGGATGCTCTAGACCTTGACGCCTAACCGTCTGGAAGAAGCACAGTCTTCAAAGGTAACAAGCGTCAGATCCACGCAGGATCAATTTCTTCAGTGATGCTCAATCACTTTGGGTTTGTAGGGGTTTGGTTTTGGGTTTTCCTCACTCGATGATTTTCGCTCAAAGTCTTTGGAGGATGGGTTGCTCTCAAATGACAAGTTTCAAGTTCTCTCGGAGCAGCCAACCAGCTAGTGGTTGTAGGGGGCGGGTATTTATAGCCTAGGGAGCAGCCCGACATGATAAGACATAAATGCCCCTCAATGATATGACCGTTAGGTGGATAAGATATTTTGGGACAGCTGGCGCGCAGCACAGCAACGGTCGGAAATTTGACTCTCAAATTCCTCAGGGCTATCATGTTCCTCACTGTGTAGGTAATTCGCACTGACGAATTCCTAACTCCTCAGTCAGAACAAATTCATCAGCGACCAGAAGAACTTCGTCTCTGTCACTGAAGAAAGTGACTGAACTGTATGAGATTTCCAAAGGCTTCACTCGAAGGGATTGGTAGGTGTAGGATTTTGAGTTGAGCATCACATGGAAATTTTTCCTTAGTATTTCCTCGACCCCCTTTAACAGTACGGTGTTTCCTATGACTCAAGAAATAGAAAATGAAACTACGAAAACAAAAGTCTTCACGCTTCATGTTCCACAAATGAATACCAAGTCTTCAAGGTCACACCAATTTCTTCACTTTCAAAGTCTTCAGAAAGTCTTCAGAATATCAAAGTCTTCAGTTGAAGAACTTCATTTTTAGGGGTCGACTTTCTCTGTAAATATCAAACTCCTCATAGACTTATAGACCTGTGTACACTCACAAACGCATTAGTCCCTTAACCTATAAGTCTTCAATACACCAAAATCACTAAGGGGCACTAGATGCACTTACAATCTCCCCCTTTTTGGTGATTGATGACAACATAGGTTAGGTTTTCAACGGGGATAAACATATGAAGTGTATACACTGATATTGAGGAATTTGATTACAAGATATAGAAGAACTCCCCCTGAAGATGTGCATAGTTAGGAAATTGCTTTTGAGGCAATGCACATTTGAAGAGTTGAATCATGGAGATCTCCCCCTATATCTTGTAATTCATACACGCATTTGATATATAATATGAAGAATTTGAAATGCATGATGAAATATGGTGCCTGATGAGATTCAGCTTGCGTGCAATGTCATTAACGAGGAATAAGCATGCAAAGCATAATGCAACAAAAGTATCAGCGCACCATCGGGTTTAAGATTACAACTCGATCCAAATAAAAGTTTCAGAAGAACGAGAGTTGTAACTTAAAAAAATGCCCTTAATATAGACCCGCTTGAAGACTAACTCAGATTTCTCCCCCTTTGTCATCAAATGACCAAAAGGATTGAAACTAAGGACTAACGCCCCTGAAGAATTTCAAGTCGATGGAGGAGCGCCAGCGTTGTCGGGGTTGTTTGTTGTAGCAGGGCCTGCCGCAGTGTCGTCCAAATCTTCATACTCATCAGTGTCACGCGATGAAGAATAAGAGCTGGCCACAAGTGGAGGAATTTTGACCCTCTTGAATTTCTTCGGAGGAGGTGCAGACCAGTCAAATTCTTCCTTGAGACCCATAGTCTTCAGTTCTTCAGCGCTATAGACATGAGTGAGGACAGCCCAGGTGCGGTTGAAGGTTTCATGAAGGTAGTATTGGTTCTTCTTCACTGCATTGTGTGTTGAGGTCATATTGTGAAGAAGTGCACCAAACTGACGCTTTAACCATTTGTGATTGCGATCAACCTTCTGATGAAGACTGAGGAGTAACTCATGGTCAGTCATCACCCTGGGTGCTGTGGCTTGAGGATTTTGCTTGGCTGAGGTATTTGCGGCAGAGTCATGTGTGGCAGAATCGTCATTGGTAGAGTAAGATGCAGCCTTGTGAAATTGACCATCCAATGGACGAATGCCTTCATCGATCACAGCAGCGGCCTTGCCTTTATCATCAGCTGATGAAACTGTCCGTTTGAGGACTTCAATGGGAGGCAAGTAGCTACCGTGGTTCAGAGTGTCAGCTTTGTAATTCAGTGAAGATCTTGCCCTGATGAATCTCATAATCAAAGGAGCATAGGGCTTCAGCTCGAATGGTGACATAGCAATATTGGCCAGAGTCCTCATGAAGAAATCATGGAAGTTGACGGGAACGCCATGAATGATGTTGAAAAGCATATTCTTCATGATGCCAATGACTTCTTCATCATTTGAGTCGTGGCCTTTGATAGGACTCATTGTCTTCGTCAGAATTCGATAGACAGTCCGAGGCACATAGAGTAATTTATTGACGAGGAATTTGGTTCGTGGGGCCTGCCTTGGCTTCAAAGGCTTCATCAGCACTTGCATATAGTGATTTGAAAGTTCTGGTTCGTTGTAGACACAACGAGCACCATCAAGTGGAGGACTGAGTGGTAGAGCACGAAGCAATTCAGTTACTGGTGCCTTGTAGTGAGTATTTTTAGACATCCAGTCTAATACCCATGAGTTCACGTCTTCAGCGTCTCCGGTGATGTGCAGAGTTGCATAGAATTGAAGAATGAGTTCTTCATTCCAGTCACAGATATCAGTGCAGAAATTCAGAAGTCATGCGTCGTGAAGAACACTAAGGACTGGCTCAAAGCCGGGCAGAGACTCCATGTCCACATGAGGAATATGTGCATGATCGAAGACTTTGTCTTTGTTGAAGAGCACTGAGAAATAGAAATTGGCTTGACTGGCAGTCCAGAAACGCCTCTTCCTTATGCGAGCAGAATCATATGGATTATAATCAGTGAAGGATACGTGCTCGACAAAGAAATCTTCAGCCTTGAACTTCTGTTTGCTTGAGAACGGATTCTTTGGCTTTGGCAGAGGGGTGTCAGTGAGTTGCATCACCACCTTAGGAATCACGAGCTCAGGTTCTTCAGGCTGAGGAATTTCTTGTTCCTCAACAGGTGCAGTCCGAGGATCAGCAGCAGCAGGTTCATCAGCACTAGTGGCTGGAATTTCTTCATGGACAGATGAAGTGGGATGAGTTTCTTCAGAGTCCATTTGAACAGTTGGAGCAGGGGACTGAGGTATCTGTTGGATTGGGGTGAAGAGTGGAGAATTTGGATGCTGACTTTCCCAAAAGTCATCGTTCATCACTGGCGTTGTGCTTCCAATATCCACATCTTCTTCAAGTTCCTCAACACCGGCCTCTTCAGCTGTGAACTAAGGCATAGGCGAGGAAATGATTGGGGTTGAAGGGATTGCTTCCACTTCAATTTCTTCATCAATCTGCTCTGACGAAGCAGCAGAATGATTTTCTTCATCAGATCCGCTTGGGATCTCATAGTCTTCTCCAAAAGGAACAAGGTCCTTTGATGGCATGGAGGAAATCGGAACAGCATCAATTGGATTTTCGAGTGAGCTGGTCATTGGCTTCATTTTCTTCGCAGCCGAAGAGTTTGATGCAGCTGATGCCTTCCTTTTCTTCACTGCAGCTCGCTCTGCAGCCTTGGTATTCTTCACATCAGAAGAAGATGGAAGAATTGGAGTTGGTGTGGGCGCGGGAGGAGCTGAGGAATCTGGTTCATTTTCTTCAGGCGCAACTAATGCAGTTGCTCCGATCTCTTTAGTTTCTTCAAGAGCACCACTAGTGGATGCCCTGGCAATTTCTTCAGCGGCTGGAATTTCTTCACCAGCCCTGGAACGAGCATTTTCTTCAGCAGGCTGAAAGGCATCAGCGGTGCTGGCATGTTCTTCAGCAGGCTGAGCAGAGTCTGCAGCCTGAAGATTTTCTTGTTGCGATGGGTCTGCAACATTTGTGAATTTCTTTGTCAGATTGACGAATCTTACTTTAGCTCCTTGCCAATCAGCATAGTAGGCATCAAAGTCTTTGCTGAGGGCTTGAATTTCAGACTGAGCCTGGAGAAGTTCCTCAGGTGTCATTCTGACAATGTTTCTTCAGGAGCTTCTCCTTTCTGTATTGAGCTTTCCTGATCTCTCTTACCTTTTCAAACTTCCATTTCTCTTCAGTGATGAAATGGGTCAGCATGTGACTTTGACCAGGGGTCAGATGAAAATCAGGCATAGGGGTGTTAGGATCCTTGTGCCAGAGATCAATGTAATCGAGGATTTTTCTTGGATCCAAAAGCAGTGGCACAGATGTGCCTTTGGCTCTAGCGGCCTTCACCTGTCTGTCTCTGATGATTTCTGCAAGTTCATCATCAGAAGCTTCATCATCAGAAGGCACATGGAATGCGACCTGTTTCTTCTTTGGACTTGGCCGAGGACCTCGTCCAGCTGTTGCTTTGGTCTTCAATAGTGTGGGGCCTGATGAGGAAATTGATGCAGCTGAGGAACTTGCTGAAACACCAGAGGCAACCGAGAAACCAGCAGTCCTTTGACATGTAGCCAGATGCATAGGAGCTGAGGACTTTGAAGGAGCTATTGAGGATTTTGGTGGAGCTGTAGCAGTGTGAGGAATTTGCCGTGAGGGCATTGTTGGTGAAGCACTTGGCTTACGAGCAGGCTTCTTTGGCATGGATTTCCTCGGTTTGACCGAGGCCTCAGTAGCAGTAGTAGTGGCAGAATCCTCATTGAATTTCTTCACTGCCTCCTTGGCTTGTCTTGCCAATTTAGCTTGGCGCTTAGCCCATTCTTCAGGAAAGTCCTCACCACATTTGATGCTTGTGGGGTCAGCTACTTGGCCAGGTGCCAATGGAGCTCTTGGGCATGGAGGATTGAGGGCGAATTTCCTCATGTACTTTGGAGTCACATATCTGTATTCCCTCCATTCCCTTGCCCATCTCCGTTCAATCCTCTGAATGCGCACCTTGCGCTGATTTTTGTTTTTTTTGCCAAATTTTGCTTCATCAGGTATGCAATAGTCAGCATAAATTTCCTCAGGGATTTCAAACGCAGTCATAACCTCAGGTTTCTTTCCTCCTTTCTGCGGCTTCTTACTGTCTGCCATATTCTTCAGTTGAGGAATTTGAACAATCGAGTTCTCTGAAGAAGTATGCAGTTTTTCTTCGAGGAACGCTGCAAATGAGTTAAGTTGATGAGAACCTAGTGATTCAGCAGCAGACATGAGTACCTGTGAACAGAGTACAGGTGCGAGGAATTCGGAGAGGTCATATGCGTTCTGAGGAGGTTTTTCGAAAAGAACAAGTTTTGAGGAATTTGACCAGATGAACCTTGAGGAATTTCACTAAGCGTTCTTGTCTTAGGTTCCAGAGTTGTACAGATTGAAGATCCACACAATTAGGGAATCTTGAAGAAAATGATTGCTTAGAGAAACAGTTCAAGATCATATGATGTGTGGTGTTCATATGTGTGAAGATTTGAAGAATAAACACCTTTGAAGATTTTCAGGAAAGTTTGAGAATCAAAGTGAGTAATGAAAGTAACTTTTAATTACCCGAAGTGAAGAACACGACGAACTGAGAAGAACAGATGTGAAGTTCATCAGGTTAGATCTCCCATGCCCTAACTTGGCAAAGGAAGACAGCTACGGCGGCGGCGGAGTGAAGATTTCCGCGGTCGGCGTGAGTACGACGGCGACGAGGTCGAGGCAGCGAAGCACTTCCTCACCGGCGACGATGGAGTAGCGGCGGCGCTAGGGTTTGAGGAGCTCGAGTGAGAGAGTAGCGATCGAGCGGAGTAAATGAAGTGAGGAAGGGGAGAGGGGTATTTATAGACACGGTGAAAAACAGTTCGCCCGAAGATTTGGGATGAACGTGCCCCTGCCCTTTCTCCTTCTCGCGACATGTGTCACCCACGTACTGTGTAGTTGAGATCGTGTACGATCGTGGGTGAATAGAATAATGCATCGTGGGATGCGGAACGGTTTGAGCGGCAAAACCGAAAATTTGGATAAGATTTGTTTTAAAGTTTCGTTTGCAATTTCTTCAGCTGACAAGGACATAGTGAAGATTTTGAACGAGTTTCAAATAGAACGCATATGAAGAATTTGTGAATAGATTGGGTTGAGTATAGCATAGAGGGGGAAGGGTCCGATCACATTCACTTAGCAGAAAAAGCAACTTGAAGAAATAGCTATAAGTGAATGCTGTAGAGGACATAAACTCATATATATATATATATATATATATATATATATATATATATATATATATATATATATATAGCCAATGAAGAAAAACGAAGGAAACAGTGAAGATTTTGAAAAGTTGAAGATTTGAAAAACTGAAGAATTTCAAAACTGAGGAAAAACTCAAATTGAAGATTTTCAACTTTTTGTGGTGGCGTGACCCACCGTATAAGAATGATGATTTCAGACACCGCGTACAATTGTCATAGGGTTCTGAGAATCAAATTCTTCATTAATTTCTTCACACTTAGAGTGTTATTCTTCATTGATTGAAGAAAAACGTTTCTTCATGTGTTGCACATCTAAGTCATCAATTTTGCATAAGTGTTAGGATGTGTGTCCTTTTCAAAGAACATTCAAAGATTCTAAGATATTTAGCTCACACCGCAACTTGCTAAATCTCTTCTCATCCAAGGGCTTAGTGAAGATATCAGCTAGCTGTTCTTCAGTCTTCACGTGCTCGATGGAGATGTTGCCCTTCAACATATGATCACGAAGAAAATGATGACGAATCTGAATGTGCTTTGTCTTCGAGTGCTGAACTAGGTTGTGAGCAATCTTGATGGCACTCTCATTGTCGCAGAGGAGAGGCACATTCTTCACGTTGACGCCATAGTCCTTGAGTGTTTGCTTCATCCAAAGCAGTTGAGCACAGCAAGAGCCAGCAGCAATGTATTCAGCTTCCGCAGTGGACAGTGATACGCAGTTCTGTTTCTTCGAGGACCAACAGACCAAAGATCATTCGAGGAAATGACAAGCGCCAGAAGTTGACTTGCGGTCCACACGATCACCAGCATAGTCAGAGTCAGAATATCCAATGAGATCAAAAGCAGAGCCCTTGGGGTACCATAATCCTAGTGTTGGTGTGTGAGCTAGATATCGAAGAATATGCTTCACAGCCTTATGGTGTGATTCCTTCGGTGCAGCTTGAAATCGGGCACACATGCAAACACTAAGCATTATATCTGGCCTAGATGCACATAAGTACAATAAAGAACCAATCATGGAGCGGTATACCTTGTGATCGAAGTCAATACCATTTTCATCAGTGCATAGATGGCCATTTGTGGGCATAGGAATTTTGACGCCTTTGCAATTTTGCATGCCGAATTTCCTCAGTACATCTTTGAGGTATTTCTCCTGAGATATGAATATGCCATTGCGCTGTTGACGAATTTGAAGACCTAAGAAGAATTTCAACTCTCCCATCATAGACATTTGATATTCTTCACTCATCATATAGGCAAAATCATCACTATAACGTTGGTCAGTACAGCCAAAGATAATATCATCAACATATATTTGGCACACAAACAGTTCACCATCATAAGATTTAGTAAAGAGAGTAGGGTCGAGTGAACCGGGTGTGAAGCCATTCTTCACGAAGAATTCCTTCAATGTATCATACCACGCCCGAGGGGCTTGCTTGAGGCCATAGAGGGCCTTATTAAGTCTGAAGAGTTTGTCAGGATTCTTTGGATCTTCAAAACCTGGGGGTTGAGCAACATATACTTCTTCCTCAAGCTTACCATTGAGGAATGCACTTTTCACATCCATTTGATATAAGATGATATCATGATGGTTAGCATAAGCAAGTAATATGCGAATAGCCTCAAGTCTAGCAACAGGTGCAAAAGTTTCATCGAAATCAATTCCTTCAACCTGTGTGTAGCCTTGAGCTACCAGTCGTGCCTTATTCCTCACCACAAGGCCATTTTCATCTTGCTTGTTGCGGTAGATCCACTTTGTGCCAATGATATTATGCTTGTGAGGATCTGGACGTTTGACCAGTTCCCAGACATTGTTGAGCTCGAACTGATGTAATTCTTCTTGCATAGCCTGAATCCACTCCGGCTCCAAAAATGCTTCATCTACCTTAGTGGTGTGACGCCCGAGTAATTAAGCTACAGTAAACCTCCGTTAATGATGCCACGTCACCACGGTTACTGTTGCTAATCTCGCGTTAGTTCGGAACCGATTCGAATTCAAATTCAAAAAAATCAATGAAACAATAAAAGTTTTCAAATATTAACACTAAAATATTCGGAGTGATCCAACTAATGCATAGGTAATTATGGTGGAGAAACCACACTTTTATAAAATGTTTAAATGCCCTTAGGTGAATAAAACAGTAGGAAAAACCAATATTTAAATGCTTTTATAATAACAAAATACTAAACTAATTTGTTTTGGGGTAAGACCTATTGTTATAGTGGGTTTTAATGTATTACTAAATTCGGGATCATTTTAATATTAGATAAAAACTAAATGAAAGAGAAACTAGAAATAAAACAGAAAGGAAAAATAATTAAAGAGTAAAAAAATAAATAAAAGAAAGAAAATACAAAAAAATAGAAAACAAACTAACCAAAAAGAGAGAGCAAACCCCCTCCCCCATTGGGCTTCGGCCTCGCTGGCCTCTGGGCCACCAGGCCGGCCCACCCCACTCCCCATAACCCCCCGTCGACCGAAACCCTAAATCCCCACACCCCCACTCGCTCGATCCCCACGTCGCCCACTCCTCCTCGATCTGAATCGGGATCGCCCCGATCCCGCCCCGCTCGTGACCTCGACGACGGCGCCCGTCGCCGGCGCCGCCCT
>NC_041383.1:444762059-444770080 GCF_002162155.2 Triticum dicoccoides | reverse complement strand
GCGGCGCCGTTTCCCCCCCTGTCGCCTCGGCCCACCTACCTCCGCCGCCCCCTAGCTGTGCTGCTCCGGCGCGCCCCGCCGTGGCCGGCGCACCCCCCCTGGTAGCCTGGGCGTGCGCCCAAACGGGCTAGCGCCCAGCACCCGCAGTGCTCGCTCGGGTGCGCCCGCACCCGGTAGCCCGCCCCGCCTTGGCCCCATGGCCCTATGACACTTGGGGCCCACAGCCCCAGAAACGTTTTAAAAAATATTAATAAAAATAATTAAATAATTAAATAATAATTAAATTAATTAATTAATTAAGGAATTAATTAAGTTAATTAATCATAATTAGATTAACCTAATTAACTAATTAGTTTAATTAAATAGTAATTAGATTAGTTAAACATTAATTATACTAAACAGTCAATGACAAACGGGACCCACACATCAGTTGACCAGTCAACGCTTCTGTTGACTGCTGACGTCATGCTGACGTCATGCTGACGTCATGCTGACGTCATGCTGACGTCAGCGTGCACTGTTTTGGATAATGTTGGATTAAAATAATTAAATAAATGCTAAAAATGATTTTAATCTTTTAAAATTAATATAAAATAAACCGTAGCTCAGATAAAAAAACTTTGTACATGAAAGTTGCTCAGAACGACGAGACGAATCCGGATATGCAGTCCGTTCGTTTGCCACACACCCCTAACCTATCGAACTCGCAACTTTCCCCCTCTGGCTCCTCTGCCCGAAAACGCGAAACACCGGGAACACTTTCCCGGATGTTTCCCCCCTTAACCGGTACCACCTCATACCACGTTAGGGCACACCTAGCACCGCTCATTGTCACATCACGCATCGTCATGTTTATGTTTGCATTGTATTCATTGTTTCTTCCCCCTCTTATCTCCGGTAGACTACGAGACCGACGCTGCTGCTGACCAGTTCGACTACGGAGTTGACGACCCCTCTCTCTTGCCAGAGCAACCATGCAAGCCCCCCCCTTGATCACCAGATATCGCCTATTCTACTCTATACTGCTTGCATTAGAGTAGTGTAGCATGTTACTGCTTTCAGTTAATCCTATACTGCTGCATAGCCTGTCCTTGCTACTACTGTTGTTACCTTACCTGCTATCCTACTGCTTAGTATAGGATGCTAGTGTTCCATCAGTGACCCTACACTCTTGTCCGTCTGCCATGCTATACTACTGGGCCGTGATCACTTCGGGAGGTGATCACGGGCATATACGATATACTTTACACAGTTACCTTACCTGTGATACTGTTCGGAGTTGGGGGCTGAAGGGGCAGGTGGCTCCATCCCGGTAGAGGTGGGCCTGGGTTCCCGACGGCCCCCGACTGTTACTTTGTGGCGGAGCGACAGGGCAGGTTGAGACCACCTAGGAGACAGGTGGGCCTGGCCCTGTTTGGCGTTCGCGGATATATAACACGCTTAATGAGATCTTGGTATTTGATCTGAGTCTGGCTACTGGCCTATACGCACTAACCATCTACGCGGGAGTAGTTATGGGTATCCCGACGTCATGGTATCAGCCGAAGCACTTCAGACGTTAGCGACGGAGCGGCGCGCGCCGGATTGGAACGTAAGCCTGCTCTTGTATTAAGGGGGGCTAGTTCTGCTTCCGGCCGCCCACGCAACGTGCAGGTGTGCTATGGGCGATGGGCCCAGACCCCTGTGCGCTTAGGTTTAGACCGGCGTGCTGGCCTCTCTGTTTTGCCTAGGTGGGGCTGCGACGTGTTGATCTTCCGCGGCCGGGCATGACCCAGGAAAGTGTGTCCGGCCAAATGGGATCAAGCGTGTTGGGTTAGTGCACCCCTGCAGGGAAGTTAATCTATTCGAATAGCCGTGATCTTCGGTAACAGGACGACTTGGAGTTGTACCTTGACCTTATGACAACTAGAACCGGATACTTAATAAAACACACCCTTCCAAGTGCCAGATACAACCGGTGGTCGCTCTACCTCAGGGATATGAGGAGGGGATCGCCGGGTAGGATTATGCTATGCGATGCGACAGGAGATGCTACTTGGAGATGCTACTTGGAGATGCTACTTGGAGGTCTTCAATCTATTCTCTTCTACATGCTGCAAGACGGAGGCTGCCAGAAGCGTAGTCTTCGATAGAACTAGCTATCCCCCTCTTATTCTGGCATTCTGCAGTTCAGTCCACTGATATGGCCTCCTTACACATATACCCATGCATATGTAGTGTAGTTCCTTGCTTGCGAGTACTTTGGATGAGTACTCACGGTTGCTTCCTCCCCCTTTTCCCCCTTTCCTTTCTTTCTGGTTGTCGCAACCAGATGCTGGAGCCCTGGAGCCAGACGCCACCGACAACGACGACTCCTACCACACCGGAGGTGCCTACTACTACGTGCAGCCCGCTGACGACGACCAGGAGTAGTTAGGAGGATCCCAGGCAGGAGGCCTGCGCCTCTTTCGATCTGTATCCCAGTTTGTGCTAGCCTTCTTAAGGCAAACTTGTTTAACTTATGTCTGTACTCAGATATTGTTGCTTCCGCTGACTCGTCTATGATCGAGCACTTGTATTCGAGCCCTCGAGGCCCCTGGCTTGTATTATGATGCTTGTATGACTTATTTTATTTGTAGAGTTGTGTTGTGATATCTTCCCGTGAGTCCCTGATCTTGATCGTACACATTTGCGTGCATGATTAGTGTATGATTGAATCGGGGGCGTCACAAGTTGGTATCAGAGCCGACTGCCTGTAGGAATCCCCCTTCCACACTCCTTGGCCGAAGTCGAGTCTAGACATTGCAAAACTTTTACTAACTTGGCTGTGTGCCTTACGGGCCCACGTCGCCATCGGGTGGTACTAGGATCTTTTACTCCTCGACCTTTACTCTGGGACTCTGAGCTCTCTTCTATTCGGGTTAAATGATTTTGCTAAAAACAAAACTGACTTTAGGTTCTCGAAAATACTTTCTCCCGGAGAGCCCCTTCAGTCCAGGTGATCGCCGGCTGCACCAGAAGATTTCGAAGTTACTCGCCGAAACTCTTTTGAGACTTTGTGTCCGTTGCTTTTGCAATTCCCTACCATCAAAATATCCCTATGGATAAATACATACACTTGACGTTCTTACTTTTATTCCCAGTTGATCTTGTTATTACAAGATAACCCGAAATTCTCTCTATTGATCCAAGAATATCTTGTGCCTACTGTCTTGCAATTCCTTGTCACCTGAATACCCCTATGGATAATTCTCACACTTGTCGAGTATCCGCTTATCCCCAGTTGTTCATATGTTTCACAAAAGTCTTCAAAATAATATTCGATCTTCCGAAAATCCTCTGGAGCCTTTGGCTCTTGAATTTCTTGCTTGCTTGCATTATGGTTAATCCCATAAGTCTCGTAGTCTTAATGACATTCCTTGTCATTATCATTTTGAGTCTGTTGACTTATTATGTTTGCGAATGCACGCAATCATCATTGATCCTTATAAATTACTTCTCCGGCTAAGCTGCCATTCTTTTAACTAGAATTGGTTCTCGACCAATCCAATTGTCATTGATTGTACCCTAAGGCTATTCAACTTATCCATCCCTACTCGGAGCATTGCTTCTGATCCCTTGATTTGGAAATCATAATTCCTTTGCATTTGACAATTGAGTTAGTCAGTTGTTTCTATAATCTGATCTCCTTGCATTCTTCTTCCTCTAGTTGAGTACCGATACTCGTATCAGATCCTTTGTGGACCATCAAGTCCTTTGTTGGATTGTTATCCGATAGTGTCCTTCACATTTGATCACCTTGTGAGTTCTTCCCCTGATACATAATGCCTTTGTTAAGTTGTATCCTCTGCCTGGCCAACCATGCTCTGCTTTCGGGCTTGTGTTATTTACTCTTGAAACTTGTGGTATATGTTTCTAAGAAGCCCCTATGGGTTGAACATATGCCTCCTCTAAACCGTGTGAACCCGAAAGTTTTCACGAGTCATACTCTTCTGGTGCTTCACCAGATAAAATTTCAACACTGCAACTTCATCGAACGTGAGAAGTGAATGAAAGGTTATGCATTGGAGAAGTGGGAGTCGACCTTGAACTTGTGTTCATGCCCATGGACACGATGTAGATCTTATCATTAAAGCTTCTCTTAAGTAAATTATTCCTTTGGTATAAGTTCATCTTATATCTAGGATCTGGCCTTTTGCAACCGTGGTTCCGACCATGATTTTTCTTTGTTGATCTCATTTCTCGGACAGGTTAAAACAATTGTCTTCTATGGATCAATACACCAGTCCAACCTTTACTTTGATCTTGTGTCGAGTATTACCCCCCTGGTATCTCGAGATTATCATGGAACTGCATAACTTTTTATGAGTTCTTCATCAAGTGCTACCTTCCCACTGATTCCAATTTTTCGCAGGCTCTGAGTTATTGAACACTCAAAGACACCGATAACTGAACCGAGTCCGCTCTTCGGTTCAACAACTCTTCAGTAAGCTTCTATAAGTACGAGTTTGTACCCGATCACGCCATTCCTAGCCTGTTTGGCTATATCATTGTCGTGACGATTCTAACTGTGCTACCTGGTCCTTATTCTCGGAGCACCAATTTTCGGCGATGAGCTAAGCTTACGTTGATCTTCCTCATCATATCATTTCACCTTAAACAACAAGCTTGAGTTCGAGTTTGTGTCGTACCCTTGGTTCCAATAACCTTTCACTTCATCATTACTTTGACTTGATGTCGTCGCCGATCGATTACATCTTCATGAACTCTCGCGACAAAGGTGTCGTAATCATCAACATTCTGAGCTCATCCAGGGTATCAATTGAATTCATGATGAGAAATACCATCCTTGCCCTTCATGAATTGTATTATCATCGACCACTTTATTGCCTTCCGTTCAACACAAACTTGTTCGTGTTTTGAGTTATACCTTGAGATCCCTACTATCCAGCATTTGTTCTTTCTTACCTTGGAGTATTACCATCTTTTAGTATCAAGGATGTTGTGAGGACTGCTCCACCTCTTAAAGAGTTCTTGGTATAGTGATACTACTCACCATCACCACTCTTTCATGGTCCTCGTGTTGATTCCAACCGGGGTACCAACAAGTGAACGGTGCTGTTTGGATCCTGCACTTCTAGCAACCCTATTGCTTTGAAGTTAATAGTCGACCGTTCATTCTTAGTCTATTGATTATTGAATCACCATTCCGACATTGGTCGTGCAACCCAACCCGTATTTCGGGAGCACCGTTCAACCAATGTTTAATTATGTATGTTTTCCTCGAGCATATCCCATTATATTGTTTAATCTGACAGATGTTATCCCCTTATCCACATAATTGTGGAGATCCATCTTTTGGATACCTCGTTGAATTATCGCTGAGTCCATCAGCCACCTCATCATCCTCTCCTTGGGTTAATGATGAACTCTTGTTTGCGGAAATCACTCCATAGTTCATTTCCCCGAGAATCTTACAATGTCATCTCGTCAATTTGCGTTGCACCTTTTCTTCTCAGGTATCCTAAGTCTGAGGTATCCTGACACCAAATCGGATCTGAATCTCAGTCAGATATGATGGTTGGAACATATTTCCAAGAGTTATAAGAATGGTATTTATGTGACCCGGTAAGGTGCTGTCGTGCCTAGAACACCTGGCCGGAGGCCATGTTGTTATAGATTCCTTTCCAACAAGGTTATCCATTCTTCCATGAGGAAACTGTAAGACTTATTCTACAAGTTATTCCTGATGAATCCTTCGTGTTTCCAAAGTCTGATCTTCACCTGATGACCATGTCAATGCTATCTCGAAGCATGTCTATGGTACTCCAATTTTCAACAAGACCACTTGAAGCCCAATGCTAAATGTTTCTTGCTCAATTACCCAAACACCGTTGTATGGGCAATGTCATGAAAATTCTCTCCCCTACCTAAAGAGTTTTCTACATAATATCCTGTCATGGATATCTTGCTCTGCTTGTCCTGGGGAAGGATATACCCCTGATATACGTGTTTTAAGCACATCTTCCTTCCCGTTGTTTTGTTCAAACTTTCTTGTAAACTACTTAACCGAGCAGTGGTAATCCCCTGCTTAGGTAAACACCTCGGTGTACCTTCCTGTCTGGTGTAACCCTGTTACTATTTTGACGACATTCCGGTAGCCACCGATGGACGAGAACTTTGCCTATTGGTCCGCCTCGTTCAACGAGCAGGAAATGGTTCTCTTCGTCCCTCGCCCTTGGTATCGATGTTGTTGCCGACATATCTGACAGGCTACCCTTTGACACGCCTTACTATCATGACCGTGCAAAATGTCGCCCCCCTTCCTACTTTCAACCACATGGTGGGCCCATAACCCACAGTTCCACAGGATCGAAACCTGACTCTCCTGCACCCCTTCTTCCCAAGGTTGTTCCTCGCGTGCGGCCTCGTATGTAATTCACGGGCCACCGTCCCAAGTGATCTATTTTTGGTAGCAGACGCAATACTCAATCTCATTGCTCTGGACCCCTTTCCCATGTTGTTTCAGACATCGAACAATGGCCTACCGTTTGAAACTTCTCATGGTACCTTCTTACTTTACTCTCCATATTTTCTTAAGTTCAATTCGAGAGTTACTTCCTACCCCATTCCCTGAGTTATGTACCAGATAGTCAACCTGGTAAGGCCCGCCCTTCCCGAGTCTTCCCCCATATCCTTTTCGTAAGTACGATGAAGATCCCGAAGAAAGGATGACGACTTCATCATTTTGACCTGAAGCAGAAGTATGAAGGCATCAATATATTGGATTGACCTCTTCGAGAAGAGCAAGCTAGGATGAGAAGACCCGCTATATTCGTTACCAAACCTTCCCCCCTTACTCCCCTCTTAAATCTCGGGACGAGATTTCTTGTAGTGGAGGAGAATTGTGACGCCCGGGTAATTAAGCTACAGTAAACCTCCGTTAATGATGCCACGTCACCACGGTTACTGTTGCTAATCTCGCGTTAGTTCGGAACCGATTCGAATTCAAATTCAAAAAAATCAATGAAACAATAAAAGTTTTCAAATATTAACACTAAAATATTCGGAGTGATCCAACTAATGCATAGGTAATTATGGTGGAGAAACCACACTTTTATAAAATGTTTAAATGCCCTTAGGTGAATAAAACAGTAGCAAAAACCAATATTTAAATGCTTTTATAATTAACAAAATACTAAACTAATTTGTTTTGGGGTAAGACCTATTATTATAGTGGGTTTTAATGTATTACTAAATTCGGGATCATTTTAATATTAGATAAAAACTAAATGAAAGAGAAACTAGAAATAAAACAGAAAGGAAAAATAATTAAAGAGTAAAAAAAATAAAAGAAAGAAAATACAAAAAAAAACAGAAAACAAACTAACCAAAAAGAGAGAGCAAACCCCCTCCCCCATTGGGCTTTGGCCTCGCTGGCCTCTGGGCCACCAGGCCGGCCCACGCCACTTCCCATAACCCCCCGTCGACCGAAACCCTAAATCCCCACACCCCCACTCGCTCGATCCCCACGTCGCCCGCTCCTCCTCGATCTGAATCGGGATCGCCCCGATCCCGCCCCGCTCGCGACCTCGACGACGGCGCCCGTCGCCGGCGCCGCCCTGCTGCCGTCGCCTCGCCTCCCTCCGCAAGCCTCCCCCTTTCCCCTCCTCCGCGCCCCCGATTGGATCGGGGGGATCGAACCGCCGCCGCCGCCGAATGGAACGCCACTGCCGCGGCCTTCCTCGCCGGACCACCTCCACGGCCTCCTCCTCACCGGACCTCCCCGCCTCGTCGCCTCCCCGACCCCGGAGGCCGCCGCTCGCCGCCCCACCGTTGCTACCTCGCCGGTGCCTCATCCCCTCCGTCCTTCTTCCTCTTCGTCGGCGTCCCCGTCAACCCCCACGAGCCCCGCTACCCCGTCCCTATGCCTGATGTGAGCCCCGCCGCCGTGCTCGCCTCCGCCCCTCTCCTCTCCCCCTTTTGTTCCATGCCGTAGGACGCCCCCCACCGCGCCGGAGCTCGCTCCGCCGTGGCCTCCC